>NC_083418.1:15186707-15486707 GCF_020745735.1 Hemiscyllium ocellatum
TAACCTGGTCCAGTCAATTCTGTTGTCCAAGTAAATCACATGGGGTGCCTGGAACACATTTTACCTTCTAAGGTGCATGCCTAGCTTGTCTAAGGATGATGTCCAATTCTCTAAGTGCTCCTCATTGGTCTTCCCTGTTATTAGTACATCATCCAGATAAATGATGACTGGGGGTAGACCTTGTAAAATATCCTTCATCGTCCACTGAAAAACAGTACAGGTTGATGATACCCAAATTGCAGTCTCAGATATTGCAGGATATTTCTGAGAATGCTCACCTTATCGCAATTGCAGTTATGCGTGGCTTATGTCCAGCACATGTGAGGAATTGGGTATTTATCCAGCTGCGAGCGGCAGTTTATCATTTGTTTAAAATTCCCACAAAGGAGAATCGAGCCATCAGGCTTCACAATTTGTAAAACTGGTGCAGCCAAACTGTTCTGATTTGATAATTCCTTTGTCTTCCAGCCTCCTGATTCCTGCTTCTGCTTTTGCACATGAGGCAAATGGTACAGGGTAGACCTTGCAGAATCATATGTTACAACATGATTCTACAAGGCCTACCTTTTGTCATTCATTCCTGATGAAGGGCTTTTGCCCAAAACGTCGATTTTCCTGCTCCTCGGATGCTGCCTGACCTGCTGTGCTTTTCCAGCACTACTCAAATCTTGACTCTGATCTCCAGCATCTGCAGTTCTCACTTTCACCCTGTTACAACACAGAGTAAACCCTACTGCTCAATTTAACCCAGCAACACAGAAATGATTTATCCCATGCAGTAATCTGTGAAAATTCGAGAGGACAAGAACTATTTAAAATTAACAACTTTATTTCTTAAGGCATAACAGAGAATAATTAACGAACAACTATTAACAACTTCTTCTCTAACCTATCTTTTACCTTCCCCTTCTACAATACTAGTTTGATAAAACCTCTGATTAAGATTTATAAAACAAAACTTCTTATCTCAAAACCAGGCAGCTTTCAGTTCTTCTCTGTATTCCGGTCTTTTCTTCTTTTTGGGGATTCTGCCACACAAGTTACTGATTGATAAAGATACCATTAAGAGAACTATTTTTCAAGCAGTCTTTACATGCTGGTAGCTTGGCAGTTCTCCTCTTAACTGTTCAAATTTCCTGGTCCTATACCCCGAAGCATCGGATTGTGTCATTGGCTTTTAAGATTGTCAATATACTCAATTCAAACTTGTTTGGAATTTGGTATTTTTGGAGTATAATTTAAACTGATTGGCCAAATTCAAATTTATTTTTGTCTCATAGCAACTCAGCAGTGCTTTCTGTTCTGAGCCAAATGTAAATTGTAAATTCTCCAGCACTCGGAGTGCTTGCCAAGTCCTTCACTCTCTTAAATGTACAGTACGCCTCTACACCTTCACAACACATGGAATTGCTTCCTGGTTAACATGCAAAATGGCCTTTTTCCTTTGATAGTTCCTGGACCTTCCTGAAATAATCTGGGTATTTAATTAAGACTTCACTCAGGCAGCCATTTTCTAATCAAAAAATGTTGAGCCAATCAAGGTGACTCTTTCTCAACAAATTTCACCCCATCAAGCTTGGGCCCAAGCCTTTTACAACAATTACTGGTAACTGAACCAGCTGTTTCTCATACGAGACTGGAACCGAAGTTGTACCCCTAATCTGTAAATGTTTCCTGGTTCATGTTCTCAGTCTAGCCAAGGGCTTACGTAAACTTAAGGATTGGAGTCCAGAGTGAATTTTGCTAAAGACAGGTTCTGCAATCGCTAATGCAGCTGCACTGCTATCAATCTCCATTAGAACCAGATGACTGTTCAACCAGATGTTTATTTTGATTCGATCTAATTTGGATTTCACTAAGCAATTTAACTGTTCCAAGCCAGATGTAGGTGAGTGTACCAGATACAACTACAATGGCTTGCCAGCCTGGATCCTCAAGAAAATATTAACTGTTTGCCCGAGGTTTGGCTTTGTTTTGGGGTTTTGCTTTGGGCTGACCAAGCACCTCTCTGTTCAGGATATGTCCTGACTGAAACTAAGGCTATGCAATTGCCTTAACTGAAGTGCTGTGCCTCAAACTCAGTTGTTCTGCTTGTTTGAGGTCCATTTGGTCTTCAGCTAGTAGGAGCTTTTAATCCCATATACAAAACAGTCTCTCAGCATCTCATTCAGGGTTAAACCAAAGTCACATGCCTCTGCTAGTCATCTTAACCTCGTCAAAAATCCCAACATGGATTCCCCTGGTTCTCATATTGCTGAGTAAAACTGATAGCATCTCAAATGAGAGGAGGCTTCAGTTTGTAATATTCCTAAACCAAACCAGTCAAATCCTGAAAGGTTTTAGTATCTGGTGCCTCAGGAAAAGTTGGGCTCCTAATAACCAAAAAAACTGTGTGTCCACAAGCTGTCAGAATTACTCAGAACTTTTCATCTGCCCCAATGTCATTTGCCTGGATAAAAAGCACATTCTTTCACATATTTAGCCCAGTCTTTGACGGCAGAATTGAATGAGTCAAGTTTCCCAACTAACAGCATGACGTTAGAAATTCCAATTCAGAGATGAATATAATATGATTACCTTTGCTATTTTATGTAGGAATAGTAAATAAACAGTATTTCCAACTTTGGAGAGGACAGTGCAAGAAGTTACAAAATCCAATGAAAGTATTAGGTGGAGTCGCAGATAGAAAGGATAGTGAAGAAGGCATTTGGTATGCTTTCCTTTATTGGTCAGAGTATTAAGACAGGAGTTGGGAGGTCATGTTGTGGCTGTACAAGCAAATTTCTTCAGGCATTCATTTTTTCTCTTGTCGCCATTGAAGTAACTCACAAAGGCTGGTATCCCGTCACCAAGTCACCCTTTGTCTACATGTGCATTTTTACTATGTTCTTGACTTCTGAATCTTGGGTAGAAATATTTTACACAATTTGCAAACATAGAACAGACTAGGTGGTTCCTTTCATAAATTAACATGCCTATTAATGCGCTGAGCTGACAAGTTCTAATTCCTAATCAACTTTGGAGTTTTAAAACTTCTGTTGGAATTTGTAAATTGTTTGAGTTGCAATCATTAAATGGACAGAAGGAATAAAACAATTTTCTCTTGCAGGGAGTCGAAGAAGTTGAGGTAATCATTAGTGATCTGAGGCTTCACATGCCTGAAAAATTAGTCCTATTTCTCCTTTCATAAAAGGTACCGGAGCTACTGAATATTCCCAGCAGCTTTGTTTGGAGGAGAATGTTGGGACCATTTGTTTGAGACCTGGAGATTTATTTTCTTTTTGGGTAACTGCATTTGTGCAAATCATTCTCATCTTAACCTCAATGGATTTTTAATTTATGCAATTCAACAACTATGCAATATCTTTTCTAAGTGTGAGGCTGACTAAACAACTACAATTCATTTGTTACATTCTGTTCTGTTTTAAACTATTATAATATTGCCCAGCCACAATGTCTCCATACCGACTTATGCTTGGCAGCACAACTTCCCAAACCACCAATAACTGTGAACCTCCAATAGACTTCCCTGTATGGCACATGCCCGAAACAGTATGGTGGAAGCAGCTATGGTTGGTATGTAATGTAGATAATTCTTCTGATCTCAGAAAGTAAGTCAACTGAGATGAGTGTAGACAATTTTGATACGTGCCCCACTGTGGACCTTGGGACTCATACAGTATGATTACCTTTGCTATTTTATACAGGAATAGTAAATAAACAGTATTTCCGACTTTGGAGAGGACAGTGGAAGAAGTTGCAAAATCCAATGAAAATATTAAGTGGAGTCACAGGTAGAAAGGATAGTGAAGAAGGCATTTGGTATGCTTTCCTTTTTTGCTCAGAGTATTAAGACAGGAGTTGGGAGGTCATGTTGTGGCTGTACAGGACATTGGTTAGGACGCTTTTGGAATATTGCGTGCAATTCTGGTCTCCTTCCTATCGGAGAGATGTTGTGAAACTTGAAAGGGTTCAGAAAAGATTTACAAGGATGTTGCCAGGGTTAGAAGATTTGAGCTATAGGGAGAGGTCGAATAGGCTGGGGCTGTTTTCCCTGGAGCGTTGGAGACTGAGGGGTGACCTTATAGAGGTTCATAAAATCATGAGGGGCATGGATAGAATAAATAGACAAAGACTTTTCCCTGGGATGAAGGAGTCCAGAACTCGCGGGTATAGGTTTAGGGTGAGAGGGGAAAGATATAAAAGAGACTAAGGGGCAAATCTTTTCACTCAGAGAGTGGTACATATATGGAATGACCTGCCAGAGGAAGTGGTGGAGGCAAGTACAATTGCAACACTTGAAAGGCATCTGGATGGGTATATGACTAGGAAGCGTTTGGAGGGATATGGGCTGGGTGCTGGCAGGTAGGACTAGATTGGCTTGGAATATCTGGATGGCAGGAACGAGTTGGACGGAAGGGTCTGTTTCGTGCTGTACATCTCTATAACTCTATGGATGGAGCTGATGGTATTTTAACAAACTTTCTTTTCCTAAATCCACTTAAAAAAAACTTTCTCAATTCTCACAAAGGTTACTTCAACATTACTTCAACAATTATTTCTTATTTTACACTATTGTCTTCAAGGTAGATAAATTTATCTATTCAGTACTCCAGTGGAGCAGCATGTTTGAGTTTCATTAATCTATTGGACAGTTAGTTTTCAGTTTGCTAATTTCATAACTTAGATGATAAACTTAACACCACTTTTGTAAAAAAGTTTAACAAAGTCAACCAAGTTTGCTCTGTACAGCATACCAAGTAAGATTAATTCATAAGAAAGGTCTGTGTTTCACTGATGTTCCAAACAGGAATTAAATGTAACGAAAGAGCAGTCCCCTAGCATACTAAGGTCACCACAGCTAAGAAGTTTGAAAAAATGTAATTAGATAAATTTAGTTTCCAACGGTAAACATAAATTACAGCAAGGTTCCCACATTTCTAAATCATTAAAAAGAATACCAAAGATTAAATGAGTTGAACTTAACACAACCTGAGAGGTAAATCAAGGGAACTATAATTCTTGGGATGACTAACATCAACAAATATCTTTCAAAGATATTCAGGATCTGCATGTTTCATATAGGACATGAGAAGCAGAAGATTATAATGTACTGATTGCTTATGAAAAGTAGATATAATGAAAAGAGTCATTGCATTATAACTGCCTGTTGGTGAGGAGGCAGTTGGAAAACAACTTGCATTCCACAGTGGAATATTTTCTCTCCGCAAAGTATTAATATAATTTCAGACTTTCTTCTTAAAATGAATATTTATTCATGTAATTACTTGAATGAATAATTTTTGTATTTAATATGTGGTTTTCACATACCTTTTGATTTCTAGGTGCCCTAATAATCCATTTGCATTTCACATTACTGGAATGAAAACCAGGATAATTTGGTGAGGTGAAACTGCCAGCATTTCTCGTGAATAGTTTTCCACAGTTCTCTTAATTTAAAAAAGAACAAAAATCATTTATACGGCATCTTTCATGACCACAGAATATTCAAAAGCACCTACAGTAAATTAAATACTTTTAAAGTTTAACCATTGTTGAAAGTAGAGAAACATGACAGTTAGCTTATCCTTAGCTGACATGTTATCAAAAAACAGCTGAAGGCACTGGATACTATGATTACTATGGGCCCTGACAACATTTAACCATAGTACAAAAGACGTAGGCTCCAGATCTAGCTACATCCCTAGCCAAACTGTTCCAGTACAGCTACAACACTGGCACCTACACTGTAAGGTAGGTGCCAGTGTTGTGGCACTGTAAGTGGAAAATTTCCAGATATGTGTTCTGCACAAAAAGCAGAACAAAACCAACCAGGCCAATTAATACCCTATCATTTTACTCTTATCGTAACTAAAATGATAGGTGGGGCCATCATCACTACTATTAAGTAATCCTTGCTCAAAAACAACCTGCTCACTGACGCCCAGTTTGCATTCAGCCAGGGCCACCCAGCTCCTGAGCTGATTACATCCTTGGTTCAAACATGGACAAAAGAGCTAAATTCCAGAGGTAAGGTGAGAGTGACAGCCTTAATACTAAGGTCATGTCTGACCAAGTGTGGCATCAAGGATCCCTACAAAAATTGTAGCAAAATTCTGGCTGAGTCAATATTTATTCCCTAACTGCCCTTGAGAAACTGGTGGTGAGCTGCCTTCTTTAACACTGTAGCTCATGACAGTGTAGGTAGATCAACAATGCCACTAAGGAGAAAATTCAAAAGTTTCTCCCAGGGACGCTGAAGAAACGATGATATATTTCCAAGTCAGGATGGTGAGTGGCAATAAGGGGAAATTGCAGATGCAGTGTTCCAATGTATCTGGTGCCCTTGATCTTCTGGATGATAATGGTTGCGGATTTGGAAGGTGATGTCTAAGGAATCTTAGTGAATTTTGAAAATGTATCTTGTAGGTGCTATACACTGCTGCTACTTAGCATTGGTGAAGTGGGGAGTCAATATTTGTTGATGGGGTACTAATCAAGTGGGCTCCTTTGTCCTGAATGGTGTGAAGCTTCTTGGATATTGGTGGAGCTGAACCCATTCCGGCAAATGGAGAATATTCCATCATATTTTTTATTTGTGACTTGCAGATGGTAGATAGGTTCTGGGGAGTCAGGAGGTGAGTTACTTGCTGTAGGATTCCTAGTCTCTGGTCTGATCTTGTAGCCACTGAGTTTATATAGCTAGTCTAGTTCAGTTTCTGGTTGGTGATAATCCCAGTGATGTTGATGGGGGATTCAGGGATGACAACACGACTGAATAAGGGTAATGGTTAGATTCTCTCTTGTTGAAGATTGCCATTGCCTGGCAAGTGTGTAGTCCAAATGTTAAATGCCATTTTTCAGCTCAACCTGGGTATTGTTCAGATCTTGCTACTTTTGGACAGAGGCTGCTTCAGTAACAGAGAAGTAACAAATGATGCTGAACATTGAGCAATCATTGGTGAACGTCACCACTTGTGCCAGAGGGAAAATCATTAATGAAACAGCTGAAGATGGATGGGCCGAGGACATTACGATGGGGAACTCCTGCAGAGATGTCCTGCAGATGTACAACAACCACAACCATCTTCCAACTTGCCAGGTATAATTCTAATCAGCAGTGAGCTGTCCCCCTGAATACCATTGGCTCCAGTTTTGCTAGGGCTCCTTGGTGCCACACTCAGTCAAATGCAGCTTTAACATTAAGGGCTATCACTCTCATCTCACCTCTGGAATTCAGCACTTAACAGGGCATCACTAAGCAGGCTATTGGTGAGCAGGTGCTGCTTGATAGGAGTGTTGACGACACATTCCCTCATGAGTCGATTGATGGGCAGTAATTGGCCAGAATTAATTTTTCATGCTTTTTATGTGGAGGACAAACCTGAGCAATTTTCCACCTTACTGGGTAGGTGCCAATGTTGTAGCTGTACTACATATGGACTTTAGATGTTAAATGCAAGATATCTTTTACTTTTATATAGGTTTCCCTCTAATCAGGCAGCCCAACTGACAGCCTTTCTGCATATTGGGTGGAAAAACATCCATTAAATGGACACATCAGAGCAAGTCAACAGAGAGAGAGAGAGATCATAGTTAGGGATAGGATGAGATCAAGGGGTCATTGGTTAGTAGACAGTCATTGTTGACTGTAACAGACCTGTCAATAACACATAAAGGCTAAAATCAAGAAGCTTCTGGTTAGCTATTGTGAAACATTTGAGATGCTGACAAGTTCAAGATGAATTGTTACTCTAGCCTGAATTCAGTCTTTTTTGGGGAACATTAACTTTGTCCAGAAACTTTTAAGTCCTTAAAATCTAGAAAACTCAATTTCAACTTCCTACCAATGAGATTTATCTGTAACATGAGCAAGAAACTACCTGGAGTTCTGATGGGAATTTGTTTGAATTAGGTGAGTTTTAAGAGTTCAAAGTTTGTGCGAAGATTTGTAGCTCGGGTGCTTGTTGTAGTGGTTCTGTTCGCCGAGCTGGAAGTTTTTGTTACAAACGTTTCGTCCCCTGGCTAGGAGACATCATCAGTGTCATCAGAGACACCAACACCTACCAAATGAAGGATTCTGACCCCACACCACAACTCACCAATAGAATAAATAACACACTAAGGAATCTACAAAAAAACGGACAGATAATCAAAGCAGACCTACGAAGAATGAAACCGGGAAGCAACAACACCCCCAGATTCTATGGACTACCCAAAGTACACAAACCAGACATCCCACTCATACCCATAGTATCACTACCAGGGACACCAGCATACAAACTGGCCAAAGAACTACAACAGAAACTGAAACACCTGGTCAGCGGATCCAAACACTCCATACAATCAACACAGGAATTCTTGGACGCCATCAGGAATACACACATAGACAAAGAAGAAACCATGATCTCATTCGATGTGACGGCACTGTTCACTTCGATTGACAAAACCCTAGCCAGAGAAACAATAGCCAACCTACTGGACATACAGAACAGAAAACAGGAGGCTGAACCTATCAACAAAGACGGCATACTTATACTACTGGACTTGTGCCTCACTACACACTTTACATTCAACAATCAGATATACGAACAAATCAACGGAACACCCATGGGATCACCAATCTCGGGACTCATAGCAGAGGCAGTTATGCAAAGGTTAGAACAAACAGCCCTACCACAAATTCAACCCAAACTCTGGGTCAGATATGTCGATGACACGTTCGTAATCATCAAAAACACGGAAATAGAAAAAACACACCGGATCATCAACGCCACACTCACAGGAATCCGATTCACAAGAGAAGTAGAAAAGGATAGCCAACTCCCATTCCTAGACGTGATAGTACAGAGAACACCGAACAGAGAATTCACCACAAGGGTACACAGGAAAACAACACACACAGACCAAGTCCTAAACTATGAAAGTAACCACCCCAACACACACAAACGAAGCTGCATCAGGACACTATTCAAAAGAGCTACAACACACTGCAGTACACCAGAACTGTGAAAAGAGGAAGAGGAACACCTATACAAGGTATTCGCCAAAAACGGATACCCGCGCAACTTTATCAACAGATGCCTAAGAGATAGACCACGGAACGAGGACATGCCACAACCAAAAGGACTAGCCACACTACCATACATCAGGAGCGTTTCAGAACTGACAGCCAGACTACTGCGACCCTTAGGACTCATAACGGCACACAAACCAACAGCCACGCTCAGACAACAACTTACTGGAACAAAGGAGCCAATATCCAACATGAGCAAAACTAATGTAGTTTATAAAATACCATGCAAGGACTGCACAAAACACTATATAGGACAAACAGGAAGACAGCTAACAATCCGCATACATGAACATCAACTAGCCACGAAACAACACGACCAGCTATCCCTAGTAGCCACACACTCAGACAACAAGCAACATGAATTCGACTGGGAAAACACTACTATCATAGGGCAAGCCAGACAGAACAGCCAGGGAATTCCTAGAGGCATGGCATTCATCCACAAACTCCATCAACAAACACATCGACCTGGACCCAATATACCAACCACTACAGCGGACAGCTGAAACTGACACCCGGAAGCGGCAAGGACAGACCACTATAAATACTGGAAGAAACATCAAAGAAGCGCTTCGCAGGAGGCTCCAGAGCACTGATGATGTCTCCTAGCCAGGGGACGAAACGTTTGCAACAAAAACTTCCAGCTCGGCGAACAGAACCACTACGAGTTTTATGAGTGGACAGTGTAAACATTAAGGTGCATTAGTTCGCTTTTGGTTTTAAAAAAAGGTATTGTTTTTGCAAGAGGAGATTGCCTAATATTTTTTGTTTACTGAAGTGCTGGTTGAAGGTAGCCATACAAAGCAGTTTCTCCGAGAGCTAGAATCATAGAATCCCATAGTACATTCAGCCCATCAAGTCAGCACCAACCATCTGAACAGCATCCCATCTTAAGCCTGGCTAATGCATCTAGCACACACATCCCACTCTGGGGCAATTTAGCTAGCCAATACCCTTAACCTGCATAGCTTTAGACAGTGGAAGGAAACTGGGAGCACTCAGCAAAAACCCAAGCAGACACAAGAAGAATGTGCAAACTCCACATGACAGTGACCAAGATTGGAATCGCTGTGCCATTCAAAAAAAGATAATTAAGAAATGTTAGGAAATAGATTTCCTCAGTGTAAGGAAATTATGTTGAAAGTTCCAGACCTGGAGTGTGATTAGAACCCAAAGATGTTATTCAAATTTGAGCAAGTCGAAAACAGAAGCTGCTGAAGAAACTCAACAGGTTTGGCAGCATTTGTGGGAAGAAAGGAGAGTTAATTTTTCTGTTCTGAAGAAGAATCACTGGACTCAAAACATTAATTGTTTTCTTCCCATGTTTGCTGCCAGACATGCTGAGTTCCTCCAGCAATTTGCGTTTTTGTTTCAGATTTCCAGCATCTGCAATTATTTGTTTTATTTATTTGAGAAAGTCTAAGCTTATTTGTGTGACTATTAAATGAAGAGTCTGGCAAAACTTTGTTAAGGTTATGTATTAAAAGAAAAAGTCAAGATAAATCCAAGGTATGACACAGAAGTAAACTTTCTCTGGTGTTTGAATACTGTAAAGTGACAATGTTGGGATAGATGTATTTGTATTTTTACTGTGTGTTTTGAAACCTTTCAAATTGTGATTTCGAGGTGCCGGTGTTGGACTGGGGTGTACAATGTTAAAAATCACACAACACCAGCTTATACTCCAGATTTAATTGGAAGCACACTAATTTTCGGAGCGCCTCTCCTTCATCAGGTGATAGTGGAGGACATAATTGTAAGGCACAGAATTTATAGCAAGAATTTACAGTGTGATGTAACTGAAATTGTACATTGAAAATTACCCTGATTGTCTTTTGAGTCTTTCATCTGTTCGAGTACTATGATAGTTTTACTTTTTTCATGTGTAAATCACAAAACCTTTTTTAAAAAATTGCATTCTCAGGTTAGCTATAACAATTGATGTTAGCTGGACAATATGTTGAAGGTGTTAGCCCCGTGTTCTCTGTCTATGCCATGATGTTTAGATTGATTCTAATCTAAAAAGTGAGATAACAGAGTTTTACATGAGTTTATGCAGTTTTTGAGCTCAGAGTTCTACATGAATTCATGCAGTTTTTGAGCAAAGTACAATGTAACTCTGCAAGTCCAAATTCACCCCACAAAATATATGTGTGCATGTGAGTCTTTGTGTCTGTCTGGGTTGGGGGGTTGGCTGTGAGAGAGAGTGTACATGTGTGTGTAGTGAGTGTAGAGTGTCTTAAGTCTGTGAGGGGGTGCATGTGTGAGTGTGGGAGTGTGTGTGTGTATAGGGTGGGGAGTTGTGAGTGTTTGTGAGAGATAGTGCATATGTGGGTGCATGAGTGTAGAGTGGTCTAAGTCTCTGAGAGGATGCCTGTGTGAGTGTGTGTGTGTGTGTGTGTGTAGGTGTAGGAGTGTCTGTGTGAGTGTATAGTGCAATGGTGGTCACCTGTAATGTGATATGAACCCAAGGCTGAAAATGTGTTGCTGGTTAAAGCGCAGCAGGTCAGGCAGCATCCAAGGAACAGGAAATTGCTAGACACACTTTCCTCATTCCTGATGAAGGGCTTTTGCCCGAAACGTCGAATTTCCTGTTCCTTGGATGCTGCCTGACCTGCTGCGCTTTAACCAGCAACACATTTTCAGCTCTGATCTCCAGCATCTGCAGACCTCACTTTTTACTATGAACCCAAGGTCCCGGTTGAGGCCCTCCCTATGGGTACCAAACTTAGCTATCAGCCTCTGCTCGGCCACTTTTCACTGCTGCCTGTCCTGAAGTCCGCTTTGGAGGATGGTCACCCGAAGATCCGAGGTGGAATGTTCTGGACCATTGAAGGGAGGGAACACTCCTGTCTGTTGATTGTTGTGCGGTGCCCATTCATCCATTGTCATAGTCTTTGCTCGGTTTCCCCAATATACCATGCCTCAGGGCATCCTTGACTGCAACGTATAAGATAGACCAACGTTGGCTGAGTCACATAAGTACCTGCCACGTACAAGATGGGAGGTGTCCCCACATGTAATGGTGGTCTCCATGTCCACACTCTGACACGTCTTGCAGTGCCTACCGTGACAGGGTTGTGAAGTTGTCTTGAAAGCCGGGCAGCTTGCTATAAACAATGATTTGTTTGAGGTTTGGCAGTTGTTTAAATGCAAGCAGTGGAGGTATGGGGAAGGTCTTGGCAAGGTGATAACATGTTGCAGGTCACGAAGAATATGGCGTAGTTTTTCAGTTCCTGGGAAGTACTGAACAACGATGGGTACCCTATCGGTTGCAGCATGTGTCTGTCTCCTGAGGAGGTCATTACGGTTCCTTGCTGTGGCACATCGGTACTGGCGCTCAATGAGGGCATCCTTGAGTACTTCCAGGTGTGCGTCATGTTCCTCCTCATCTGAGCCGATCCAGTGTACGCATAGGGCTTGTCCATAGGGAATGGCTGTTTTAATATGTTTTGTTTTGGGTGGAAGCTGGAGAAGTGTAGCATTGTGAGGTTGTCTGTGGGTTTGTGGTAGAGTGTGGTGCTGAGGTGTCCATCCTTGATGGAGATGCATGTGTCTAAGAATGAGACAGATAGCTGAGCCTAGTCCATGGTGAGTTTAATGGTGGGATGAAACTTGTTGATGTCACTGTGTAGTTTTACCAGTGACACCTCGCCATGGGTCCAGAGGAAGAAAATGTCATCAATGTAGCTGGTGTACAATGTTGGTTGGAGATCCTGCGTGGAGAAGAAGTCTTGTTCAAATGTGTGCATAAAGATGTTGGCATGTTGGCAAATTTGGTCCCCATGGCTGTTCCACATCTCAAAACATCACCTGTTCACAACGCAATGCCATCCAGACTCTCAAAACCAATCACAACATTGTCACCAAACCAGCAGATAAAGGAGGAGCCATTGTTATTCAGAATAGAACAGATTACTGCAAGGAAGTGTACCGACAACTGAACAACCAGGAACACTACAGGCAACTACCAGCTGATCCGACCAAAGAACACAACCGTGAATTAAACACATTGATCAGGACCAAATTTGCACCCCAATAGGCCAACATCTTTATGGACAGGTTTGAACAACATTAGCCACTCTCCATTCATCTGGCACCTCACCCAAAGTTATATAAATATTTCCTCATGGAGCACTACAATTTTCTCCCTAACTTCCTCAAAGTCTGGGATATAGCTTTTTTAATGCCATTTTATTCTTTTTTTCTTTTGTGTAATAAACTTCTGTTTATTGTTAAAACCATGTGTGCAGCATTGTGTGTTTGAGTTGCAGTGAAAAAATATTCATTAAAAAAATTATCCACCAAGTTAGATTCAGTTTGACATCTTAGTTTTCCAACAATAAGAACAGCTGAATTCATAATGCTGCTAAGGCATCTACTACAGTGGCTCAGTGGTTAGCACTATTACCTCACAGCGTTAAGGAATTGGTTTCATTTCCAGCCTCAGGTGACTGCCTGTATAGAGTTTACACATTCCCCCTGTGTCCACATGGGTTTTCTCTGTGTGCTGTAGTTTCCTCCACTGTTCAAAGATGTGCAGATTAGGTGGCCATGGTAAATTTCCCATAGAATTGAATGATGTGCAGGCTAGTTAGATTACCAACACAAAATGTGAAGTTATACGTACAGAGTAGAGAGATGTGTCTGCTGGGATGCCCTTTAGAGGGTTGATATGGGCCAAATGACCTGTTAGTAAACTGGAGAGACTCTATGAGATGTAATCCAAATGTAATCATTTTGTTAAATAAATTATGGTTTGCCACTGCTTTCTGTCTTTGGTCACTAAAACTGTGGATTTCCAATTTTGGAGCACTGATGCATGAATGATTTCACAACTATTATCACAGTGGTGTGTCTTTCATTTCATTTTGTTTGATTGACAGTTACAAATAGTTGTAGACTCTTTGAAATGTGACTATGAATTCTAAAGCTTGTTTCATTAGATTAGATTCCCTACAGTGTGGAAACAAGCTCTTCAGCCCAACAAGTCCAAACCGACCCTCCGAAGAGTAACCCACCCAGACCCATTTCCTGCTGACTAATGCGCTTAACACTATGGGCAATTTAGCATGGCCAATTCACCTGACCTGCACATCTTTGGACCGTGGGAGGAAACTGGAGCACCCGGAGGAAACCCACGCAGACACGGGGAGAATGTGCAAACTCCACGTAGACAGTCGCCTGAGGCTGGAATCGAACCCGGGTCCCTGGTGCTGTGAGGCAGCAGTGCTAACCACTGAGCCACCGTGCTGCCCCATAAAGTAAATAGCAGAGGGTTTGTATGCTTGAATGAAATCTTTATTGTCATAAAACTTTGAAATTTATTTAGTTGCAGGGATAAAATGTAGGAAATGATTTTTTTATGAACCCGTTTTTAATCAATTCTGTTCCAAAAATGAGTCATTGGACTTGAATCATTTAACTTTGCCTCTTTCTCCAAAGATGCTTCCAGACCTGCTGAATTTCTCCAGTACTTTGTTTTTATTTTGACTTTGCTTGCTTGAAATCTACTTGATATTTTCTGAGATACTTTTTGTCAATGTCGCTGTAGTGATTGGAACATGGAGGACTTTGTTGACTATGAGGTCCTTGAATGGGGTTGTTAACCTGGGCCAATCAGGAGGCATTGGCTGACCAATAGTAACAGGAGATAATATAACCAGGAGATTAGAATCTCCTCAGTTGAGAGAGAAAAAATATTAATGGGGATTTAGAATCTCATCAGTTCAGGGAACTGTCTCCAAGCTGGAATACTGGCCTCTGTGTATTATTTCAGTCTAATGCACATGATTAAGAAGTGTTTTGTGCTTAAAAACTCAGATTTTGAGGATTTAACTATCTACCTGGCTGACATTTTTATAGGTTTGTAGGAACAGCAGTTATTTTCAAAACATGATTTGTGATTATTTGTTTTTCTGAGCAGCTCCTGATGTCACGTTTGGTTTAATTGTTTCTGTACATATAAATGGATATGGATGGACCATGAGCTATCATGAATTAGCAAGGTGGGTATGGGGTTAATGAGAATACTGGGGAGTCGGGGGTTGGCATGGAGTACATGAAAGATAGTGTGCATAAGACCTTTAAAACTTATCTTTCAAAAGGGTCCTAAATCTGTAAATGCTCTGAGGGGCCATGTAATATACAACATGGAGAAATGGCCTGACTCCACAAAAGTTGTTGGGACCAGGAAATGTCCACTCCTACAGTAGTATGGCCAAGTCAGGAGTAGAGAGGGTGCAATTTCCCACAAATATGCATCCAATTACCTCCTGAAATCATTTACCACTTCCATTTCCACCATTCAGGTAAGCAGTGAGCACCAGATCATTAGTACTCATTTGATTATCATAATCTCTTTGCATTGCTTTACCAAAATTTTAAAGGTTTGCCCTCTGGTCTTTGAGCTATGGGATCAGCCTTACTTTATCTAAAATTGTCATAATGTTCAACATTTCTATCAAATCTGCCCTCAATCTCTTTTGTTTCAAGGAGAACAAGCCTACTTCTCCAATGAGCTGGTGGTAAAATTTCTCATTTCTTGAACCACTAATGTGAAGTTCATTTGCACCCTTTCTTGAATATACTTAATCTTGGTTTTAAATAAAGTTAAAAATCACACAACACCAGGTTATAGTCTAATTGTTTTATTTGGACTATAACCTGGTGTTGTATGATTGTTAAATTTGACCACCCCAGCCCAACATCGGCACCTCCACATCTTGGTTTCGAATGAATACTTTGCATCCATCTCCACAAATGAGGGGCAGGATGATGCACATATTGTAATTAAGGAGGTTGTGTGAAATATTGGTTTTAGTATCTTTGATGGTGGCTAAGTCATCAGGCTCATTTGAAATGCATACTGAGAATGCTAAATGAAGTAAGGGGGGAATTAATGGAGGCATGAAATATCACTTTTCAATCTCTAGGCTAGTGTGTGTGTGTTGCTTGAAAAGTGAAGCACTCCTAACATTGCACTATTGTTTAAAAAGGATGAAAAATGGATATATGAATAGGTAGGGTTTAAAGGGATATGGGCCAAGTGCTGGCAAATGGGACTAGATTAGGTTGGGATATCTGGTTGGCATGGACAAGTATGCTGTACATCTCCATGACTCTAAAAGACAAAGTAATTGTGAGCCAGCTAGTCTGACCTTGGGTGTAATAAATTTAATTAAACAGATTTCGAGGGACAGTATAAATCATCACTGAGAAAGGGACAGACTCATCAAGGTCAGTAGGAATGGATATGTTCAGAGATGATCAAAGCTGATTAAATTGTTTGATTTTTTTCTTATCAACCAAGAGTTCAGCCAATGAGAATAGTATGTTCAAGGCATAGTACTCTATATAGATTTTGGCAAGGCTTTTGACAAGGTTCTAGAGAACTTAGCAGAGACTTGCCAAGGTTCCATGTGGTACACTGGTCAAAAATGTAAGCTTGCATGTGATTCAAGGACAAGTGGACCCATAATTGGCCATTGGTATAATATAAAAGACAATATTCAAAAGGTGTTTTTGTGACTAGAACAGAATTTCTCGCAGAGTTATGCAGATATCTATATTAAATCGTTTGATTTTCATGGTATATCTCAATCACTTGAAATTAAATGTGAAAGGCATGATTAACAAGTTTGCAAATTGCAATGGTTGATGGTATGCTGTTTGGAACAGAGGAGATGGATTTAGTCAAGAGACAAAAAATTACGAGTGGCTAGGAAGGAATTTTAAACAATAGTGCTATAATTTCCATTAGCTTTGTAATAAAGGGGCATAGATTTATAATAATGTTGTTGTGGTTCTGTTCGCCGAGCTGGGAATTTGTGTTGCAGATGTTTCATCCCCTGTCTAGGTGACATCCTCAGTACCTGGGACCCTCCTGTGAAGCGCTTCTGTGTTGTTTCCTCCGGCACTTATAGTGGTTTGGGAGAAGATTTGTAGCTCTGGTGCTCATTGTTGTGGTTCTGGTCGCCGAACTGGGAATTTGTGTTGCAGACATTTTGTCCCCAGAAGCGCTTCACAGGAGGCTCCCAAGCACTGAGGATGTCACCTAGACAGGGATCGAAACGTCTGTAACACAAATTCCCAGCTCGGCGAATAGAACCACAACAACGAGCACCCAAGCTACAAATCTTCTCACAAACCTTGAATTTATAATAATTGACAGGATTGGTGTTGAGGAGATTTGTTTTCCTGCCAGAGAGTGGTGGGTGCTTGGAAAAGTGGGAGAGACAGAAAACCTAATTTTATTTATAAAAAAGGGTAAGGACAAAAAGTGCAATAATTTACTGGAGTTAAGCACTACAAAGTGAGATCAGTTTGGAAACATTTTTTGGCTGGCAAAAGTCCAAATAATCTACTACTGTGAGATACAATTTGTATTTCTATTCCAAACTTATAGAGTCACAGGGTTGTACAGAACGGAAACAGACCCTTCGGTCCAATGCATCCATGTTGACTAAACATCCCAATCTGACATAGTCCCATTTGCCAGCATTTGGCCCAAATCACTCTAAACCCTGCATGTTCATATCCCCAAATGTTATAATTGTACCAGCCTCCATCACTTCCTCTGGCAGCTCATTCCATACACACACCACCCTCCACATGAAAACATTGCCCCTTGGATATATAATAACTTGGACATATAATATCAGCTATAATAGAAGCCCAGAAAGCTGTGCTACAATCAACCACTAGAATTGTCTCAGGAGCCTCAGATATTAGTTTAACCAGAAAATAAAGTTGATTGTACTATCAATGAATAATAAATAGAGTCAAAAATGCTGAGTTACAGACATATATATATATTTTTAAAATTATTTTAAATTAAATTTTAAAAATTTTAAAAAGTATTGGGCAATATTTACATTTATTGTTCAAGATTTGATATAACTGAGTGACTTGATATGCCAGTTCAAAGGTTATTTAAAAGTAAGTCAGTGTGGCACCAGATTCATGTTCAGACAAGGACAGGTAACAATAGGTGACAAACTATCAGTTTCATGGTTACTCTCATCAAACTTTTATAATTTCAACTGAATTCAAATTTCCAAGCTACCATTGAGACATTTGTATTCTTGCTCTCTGAAGTAGTCCAGACTTCTGGAAAAACTATTCAATATAATCACTATATTATTGTGTACTTACAAAATACTAAAGTGATACACCATTGGAAACAATTATTTTCTGGTTCAAAGTCTTCAGAAATCAACAAGTATTAAAGGACATTATTTAACGAAAAATAAATTTATATTGTTATACTTACTGCAATTATACAATCTGTTTATCTTTATAACATCTAGTTCAGAAAGCCCTCTTATTTGTCCAATAAGTACCGTTCGATTTGGTTTGGGAAGAATAGTAGGTAAACCATAACCTTTTGAAAAAACATACCTGTTTAGAAAGATGAAAGATATATAATTGCTTTTTTAAATGAAATGTTGCTGCTTTCCTATGTTAAGTGTTAGAAAACAAAAACAGTATGAGAAATACAACTTTGCTCATTTGCATTTAAGAACTGATTATCAGTCATGCCTGCTCCCTCTCACCAATCATCAATAAAGAAAAAGTATAAATAAATCAAATGTGAAACGAAAATATGCTAGTCAACTGATCATGAGATACCACTATCTCTTTAAGTCGCTTGATCTCTCGCAAAAGCATCTCTCTAATCATAAGTAGCATGAAGTCCGCAACAGAGTGTTTCTTCTACAAAATACTTAATTTGTGAATATGGATTGATCTCTTCCTTAGTATTTATTAGTTAAATGGTAATGTTGTGGCAATGTCACTGGGCTAGTAATACATAACCCCAGGTTAATGTTATGGGGATGCAGGTTTGAATCTCACCATGACATATGGTGAAATTTGAATCCAATGAAAAAGCTATTATAATGGTAACAACTGTCAATTGCTGTGAAAAACTCATCTGGTTCACTAATGTCCCTTAGTGAAGGAAATCTGACCTCCTTTCCTGTTCTGGCCACATTTGACTCCAGACCTACACTTGATTCATGACACATCCAGACTCTGAAATGTAGTCTGAATAATTAGGGATGGGCAGGAAATACTGGTTTAGTCAGCAATGTCCAAATCCCATGATAAGTTAGGGTTAAAGTTAATTTTTATAATGTTAGAAATTCATAATCAAACTATCTTCTCGTGGTAACTGCGTAGTTAATATAAAGAGTTTCTACTAGTCTGCAGGGCCTCCCTCAGAATTTTGGCATTTTTGGCTGGTATAAATTTGTTTTCTAACAAATGGAGTCTGGATCGACAAAATACTGTTTCTACAAAGGACTTGACTCAGTAATTTGGTGAGCTGGGACAATTGATTTGATGTAATTTATTCTAGTCACATGTACCTCAGTGCAGTGAAAAGCTTTGTTTTTCAAGTAGTACAGGCAGTTCATAGCAAACAAGAACATACAGATCGCAGGGTACTTGGGCACAGAGAGGTATATGAGGTTATAAGCTGCACAGGAGGTTCACAGAGCAAGATCAACATTAGCGAGATCAATAATCATTTGAAGTTAAAAAGGAGCATTCAGCAGTCTAATACCAGCAAGGAAGAAGCTGTTCTTGAACCCATTGGTGTGTGTGTTCAAGCTTCTGCCTGATAGAAGAGGTTGGAAGAGAGCATTACCAGGATAGGAGAGGTCTTTGATGATGTTGGCAGCCTTTTCACGGCAGCAAAAAGTGTAAATTGAGTCCATGGATGGCAAGTTAACTTCCGTGATGGTCTGGACTGTGCACACAACCTTTTGTAGTTTCTTACGGCCCTGGGCAGAGCAGTGGCCATACCAAGCCATTATGCACACGGATACAATGCTTTCTATGGTACATCTGTAAAAGTTGGTGAGGGTCCTTATGGACATGCCAAATTTCCTAAGCTGCCTGAGGAAGAAGACATGTTGCTGTGTCTTCTTGACCATCACATTTATGTGGGAGGTCCACGACAGATTGCTAGTTTCTGTCACTCCTAAGAACCTGACAATCTTGACCCTCTCCACCTTAATTAAGGAAGAAGCACTGTTCTGATGTTTTAAAAGCAAGGAGTGCTAAGGGAATGAAGCATTAGTTAGGTGAGCAGGTCAGTGACTGTTATGCTTATTATTTATAATGTGAAGATTATATAGCTCCAAAATTAGCAACTCAACCTCTCTTATGAACACTAATGTTAAACTGTGCTTTTCATAAACAAGAGAAAGGCCAAGAGAAGATGAACTGATCATTTCCAAAACTTTGACAATGAATGTCATTGATCAGTTAATATAGAAAACTGGTGCAGGATTAGGCCATTTGGCCCTTTGACTCTGCACCACCATTCATCATGGCTGGTCATGCAATTTCAGTATCCCGCCATTAGCACATTTTCTCTGTACCCCTTGATCTCTTTAGCCACAAAGGCCACGTCCAGCTCACTCTTGAATATATAAAGTGAACTGGCCCCAATAACTTTTTGTGGGAGAGAATTTCATCGGTTCAAAATTCTGAATGAAAAAATTCTTCTTCATTTCAGTCCTGAATGGTTTACCTTAGTCTTAGACTGGGAACCCTAGTGCTGAATTTCCCCAACTTCTAGCCTGTCCAGTCCCATCAGGATTTTATATGTTTCTATGAGATCCCCTTCATTTTTCTAAATTCCAGCGAGTACAACACAGTATGATCAGACTCTTTCTCATTTGAAATTCTTTGTACGATTTCAAATTGCTGCCAGAAAAATATCTATTACTTATCATTCTTCTATTAAACTGTAACTTGCGTGTCTTGCACTTCTTATGCACTTTATGCCGTGTACGAATGTGTAGCTTGTGCTATCCACTGTAACACCCTCGGTCCTGAAGGAATGCTGTCTCGTTTTTACTGTATCAATTGTATATGGTAGAAATGACAAATAAAAAGCTACTCAACTACTCTACTCTACAAGCCCAATTGATCCAGTGTTTCTTCATATGTCAATCCTGCTGTCCCAGGTATTAATCTGGTGAATCTTCACTGGACTCCTTCAATAGCAAGAATGTCCTTCCTCAAACTAGCAGATCAAAACTGCACATAATCCTCAAAGTATTGCCAATAAAAACTTTGCAAAGAGACAAACACATCTCAACTGCAACAAAATTGTGATTACATTTGAATGATTAAGAATCTGATCTTGAGATACACAATGCCAATGCTGATGAAATAATCAAATGCCTCAATAAACTATTTCTATTTACAGAGTCTAGAAAAATCCTCCAGGAGTATAAAGATGCTTCAATTGTTCATGTGGCAAAGACACAGCAAGTTGTTTTATCTGTAAAAATCACTTAAAAATATATTTAATTATCACTGCTGGAATGATTCTTGCAAAAGATATTCAATCAGTTTAGTTTAAACATTGTTACGTAGATCCGACAAGTTAATGTTGGCTAGAAAGGAAGATGCACAACTGATATAATCTTTGCAGCCAGAGAAAAGCAGATTAGCAGCCAATATTTCTCCACTTATGAATTTCACTAAGTTCACAGTTAATTTCAAACTCATTCTAGGAACTCGTTTCCTAGTTTCTCATTTGGTTTGAAATGAACTACCTTGAAAATATTTACTAAGACAAAGGAAAATGTTTAAAAATGGCCCTGTGAAAAATCAGCTGCCAATTCACTACATGTTATATTCATTGTATTACATTCACTGAAATTCATTATAATAGTCAAACATAATGCTTTAAGTAAGGAAGATTGGATTAATTCTATCTTCTTCTTGACTATAAATGTTGCAATGCTTTATCAATGACCTTCCCTTCATCTTAAGATCAGAAGAGTGGATGTTCTCTGATGACTGCACAGTGCTCAGCACCACTTGCTGAGATAATGAAACTATCCTTGTCCAAATGTAGCAGTTCAGGCTTGGATTGTTAAGTATCAAATAAACATTCATGCCACATGAGTGCCAGGATCTGACCATCTCCAAAAAGAGAATATCTAACTATTGTCCATTAAAATTCAATAGTAATAATGCCACTAAATACACCACTATCAAATTCCAGGAGGTTGCCACTGTCCTGAATCTGAAGTGGATTAGTTATTGTTGCTGCAAGACCAATTCAGAGGCTAGGAATTCTGGGGTGAGTAACTCACCTCCTGATTCCCCAAAGCCTGTCTACCACACAAATGGAATGCACTGACCATCACCAATATAAGACAATCTAACCACTGCTTCTTGACATTCAATGATGGTGACATCACTGAATCCCCCATTATCAACATCTTGGAGGTTATTAACCAGAACCTCAACTGGACTCACCACATAAATACAGTGGTGACAAGACCAGGTCAGAGGCTAGGAATACTGTAGAGATTAACTCAAATCCTGACTCCCCAAAGCGTGTTCCATCATTGACAAGGCACAAATAAGCAGTGTGATGAAATACTTTCCGCTTGCCCAGAAGGGTGCAGCTCCAACAACACATGAGAACCTTAATACCATCAAGGACAGAGCTACCGCTTGATTGGTATCCAATGTAATATTTTTAACATTAACTCCTGGTATCACTAAAACAATGTAGCAGCACTGTACATCATTTACAAGATGCATTGCATTGACTCACCAAAGCTCCTTTGATGACATCTTTCAAACTCACTGACACTAATTATTTGAGTTATTGTTATAGAGAATGAAGCTTAGCAGATAAGGAGAAGTTGAGAGGAGAGGCAGTCAATGCAAGACTGACCGTGTTGTATTTAAATGAACTCTGTATTCAAAACAAAGTAAATGAGCTTGTAGCGCAGAATGAAATTGGTAGATACGTTGCTGTGGACATCAGAGAGACATGGCTGCAAGTGCATCAGGGCTGGACACTAAATATCCAAAGACACATATCCTATCTAGAGGACAGGCTGATGGGCAGAGGGTTGCCATGTTAGTAAGAAACAAAATTAAACTGCATGGTAAAATAGGGTGGAGTCATCACGTCTTCATCATGGAGAAGTTATGCCTTTCAAATCTGTTCAAATTCTCTGAGGAGGTTATGAGCAAATTAGACAAAGAAGAACCAGTGAACATGTTCTGTTCAGATTTACAGAAGGCCTTTGACAAGGTACCAGAAAGGAGGCTGCTAAATAAGAGCCCATGGTGTTTGGGCAAGATACTGGCATGGATTGAGAATTGTCTGGCTGGCAGAAGGCAGAAAGTGGGGATAAAGAGGTCATTTTTCACAATGGCAGCCAGTGACTAGTGAACTTCTGCAGGGGTCAGTGTTGGGACCACAACTATTCATGTCATACATTAACAATCTGGACGAATGAACTGAGAGCATTGTTGATAAGTTTGCAGATGACACAAAGATGAGGGAAGGACAGATAGATTTGAGGAGACAGGAAGGATACAAAAGACTTGGGTGGGCTAGGAGATTGAACAAAGTAATGACATATGGAATACCATGTGGGAAACTGAGAGGTTATGCACTTTGGTAGGAAGAATAGAGGTATAGACTATTTTGTAAATGGGGAAAGTCTTCAGGAATTTGAAGCGCAATAGGACTTTGAAGTCTAGTTCAGGATTATGTTAAGATTAACAAGTAGGTTCATTTGGCAGTTTGGAAGGCAAATGCAATGTTAGCATTCATTTCAAGAGGACTAGAATACAAGAGCAGGGATGTGCAGCTGAAACTGTTCAGGGTCTGGTCAGACTGCATTTAAACTATTTTGAGCAGTTTTGGGCCTTGTATCTAAGAAAGGATGGGCTCATGTTGGAGGTGGTCCAGAGGTTTACAAGAATAATTCCAGAGATGAAGGGCTTATTATATGAAGAAAGGTTGAGGACTCTGTACCTGACGGAGTTTAGAAGAATGAGGAGATCTCATTGACATTTACAGAATACCGAGAGGCCTGGATAGAGTGGAAGTGAAAAAAATGTTTCCTTGAATACGTCAGACTAAAATCTGAACACAGCCTATGAGTGAAGGGATGACCCTTGAGAATAAAGATGGTGTGCAATTTCTGGTTGATGAATCTGTGGAACTCATTGTCACAGAAGGCTGTGGGGGGCCATATCATTAAGTGCATTTAAAACAGTGCAGAAGCAAGGGGAACAAAGGTCATGAAGAGAAGGCAGGTGAATGGAGTTGAATAGAGAAGCATACTCATATGGGCAAAATGGTCTAAGTCTGCTCCTACATCTTTTGGTCTTATGGTCTCCTAAAATGTTTCCCTCCCTTTTTGAACAATTTTGTCACATCTGCAGTTTTCCAATCCCCTCGGACTTTACCAGCATCTGTGGATTCATGAAACATCACTATCAATGCAACCACTCTCTCTGCAGCGTAAAGACTTTGGATGCAACCTATTAGGTTCACGGATTGCTTTAGCTTCATTCATTTCCCGAGCACCTATCCTTTAATCAATCCTGTACCATGGTAACATTTCAAACTTAACACTTTCATGATCATAACAGATGCCTCTGATGAAATGGATATAATAGATCACCATATAAAAGATGAATACACTCACCAAATGTGTGATAGCTCTTTTAAGAATATGGAAAAAAAATGATATGGAGGAGGTGAAAAATGACATATTTGGGTATGAAACTATTAATACCTCCTGATAAATTGGAAGTTTATAGTCGTTTATATAAGTAATTTCTGTAAAAGTAGATACAATATTTAAATTTGCCTAAAGCAGAGCAAATCTTGTTGAAAAATTAAAGATCTTGAAAATCTGCTAGAATTTGGGTTTGCCAAGAAGTATTAACAGCCAATATTTTGACTCAGATTATTATAGTTAACTGTGGTCTTGTGAAGCTTAGACATTCATCACAATTCGTCACATCATGCCATGGAGCATCCCCTACGCTTTCACAAAAAATCTCTGTTGGATTCCCTGAGAAACATGACTTTGATGGGATGACACTTAATTTCCTACCCCTTGCATACTTCTGGTATGTAGATGATACTTTCTTATATTGCATTCCCAGCTGCACTTCAGAATTTCCTTGCAGGTTTTATGGGCTTCATCCTGTGTTCAAATCCACACTTGAAACTGAATACTCAAATGAGCTCCTTTTCCCTAATGTCCTAGTTAAGAAATAAGCCAGGGCTTTTCTGCCTTTTGTAAACATATCTCTGCCAGTTAATAGTCATGTTGGAATTCATGCAATTGCATTCACTATGCAGCCTGCCCTATCATTAATCTCTTAAATAGGGCCCAAACCATTTGTTGACCATGCAAGTTTAATGCTGAAATACATCACATCAAAGCCATCCCATGGGATAATGGCTACTGTGCTAATTTCTTGCTGTATATCACGCAAACTCATGAATGGCTCAGGGACCATTCCCTTTGGTCCTGAAAAGTTCTAAGTCTACCTCAGATTACTCTGGAAATGTGACACATCGCAAAAGTTTGAGCAGCATGTGAAGCTAGCTGTTCATGCTGCTCCTGTGCAACAACAACACAATGATGCTGCAACCAAGGTGAAAGAATTCTCTCCAAAACACAAATGAACAATGGGATCTATGAATTTCAGTGCTGGTGTGATGCCAAGTATATGGACTGTAAATTGTAAAGACTGACAAAATGTATCAAATATCATATCCTTTCACTGTTTGCAACAAGCCACATCAAACCAGCTGGCACTTGCAAACTTGTGACATAGTGTCCAATACTAGGTGTGACTGCACAATTGGACAACATTTGCTGCATAATCCTGAGTGTGTGACAGATTAAGTTGCCAATCAATTTCAGATTGTCACTTGATCTGGCAGGGTGGCACACTTGTGTATACTGGAAGCTACACATATTAATGCACAGAGCCCTGTTATTTGTAGTCAGAAAGAACATACCTTTTTCAACTCAAAATCAATGACGAACATTCAATGGCTCATTTTAAAGGGAAATGCCTTCATCAAACAGTGTCAACCTACCTGGTTTAAAATTTAAGCAAAGCCAATCATTCACTGCCAATCATCATTTAGCTGGTGCATTTTCCATGGTCATGCCTCCACCAGCTTGCCATCAAGCTTGCAGTCTCCTCTCACAATGTGTAAATGTTGATTTTTCTCTTAAATTGTTATTCGTTCAAATTATTTTTATTACTGTAAGACAAACAGCTTCACCAAAAGAGTGTCTCTTTTCCAGCAGTACTGAAGTTCTATACTATTAAATAACTATATTATTCTTAAGTGTTCCTTCTTCCATTGTTGGTCCCCTTTTTAACTCCTACTTGCATGAATAGACCCTGAAAGGATCATATTACAAATATAGTCTGACCCATATTATGGGGAAATATCACAAATTATAGCCAGGAATTTTGTTATATCTTTGTCTGCTCAGTTGCTGGTCTACACAGAACTCGATTCTACAAATCACAAAACCCCTGCTCACACTGGCTACATTTTTAATAGTTATTGTGACAGACAAAAGAAGTTTTGCCAAAATATCTGACCTATGCCCTGTACTAGTTTTGTTTGCATACTATTATAAAATTTACACGTAAGCTGTACTTACTTTCCATAATGCATAATTGATCCATAATCATATGGGAATCCCATGTTATTAGACTGTTTTGTTTTAAAATTACCATAACTACCTGTAAAAATAACATGGCAAATTAAATTGAATTAAGCTCATTTGCACAGTTGAAAAATATCAAATACTATATATGAAAATAATATCTTCTCAAAACATTCATCCAGAAACATTACTGGTAAGACTGAACAATCAATTGTCAGTTAAAGGCAGCAGTTCCATGTGTAACACAATTGAGGTGTTTGTGCTGTTGCTGATTTGCCTCAAAATTTCTATCTGAATTGATCATTATTCAAAGCTTTGAAAGCAGGTTTGCCTTTGAGCAGAGAATCAACCATGAGGGTTAAGTGGAATTTTTGGCTATCAGGTCTGTATTAAATGGATTTATTCACTTAAGTGTACAGTTAGATAAGTATCTATGTTTTTATTCTTCTGCAGTTCTCTGCCCAAAGTCAGGCCTGACTCACAGAGTCATGGGTAGGGCAAGGAGGAAGATCCTGTATCTACCCTGGACAGAATAATGATTGAATGCTGTGCTGTTGGCAACAATCTCATTCACAATAGCTACCTCCCAGAATGCATGATTCTGTAGCAATGTACACTTTTACACGAGGCTTTAGTCCTGGAGCTGAGAGTGGTGATAGCAGAAGTTCTAATTTTCTTTATGGCTGGCCAGGAAACTCTCCCATTCTTACCATCTGGCATTAGTGTATGGTAAAAGAACTTGCTGATACTCAAACTGTATGGTCATGTTATGATTCATCTTCATATCATTTACACTGATCAACACAGAAGTTCACTGACCGATGCCATTACATTTTTTAAAATTTTGCATCTCTGAATGCTTCACCTTGGTGCTGCTCAGCTGGAAGCAGTGGTTGAGAATAATACCCATTGTGTGAGATTACCTTGATGTAATGTTTGGTGGTCCAAAGTCTAAAGGTTTGAGGCTCATGGCCTGGTATATCCCCCACCGTGGTTCAATGGAGAATGCAGGAGGGCATACCAGGAGCAGCACTATGCATATCTAAAAATGAGGTGTCAACCTGATGAAGCTACGAAACATGTCTAGAGTCACAGAGATGTATGGCACAGAAACAGACTCTTTGGTGCAACTTATCTATTCGGACCAAATATGCTAAATTAATCTAGTCCCATTTGCCAGCACTTGGCCCAAATTCCTCTCAACCCTTCCTATTTATGTACCCATCCAGGTCTCTTTTAAATGTTGGAATTGTATCTGCCTCCTCCAGTTCATGTGACAGCTCATTTCATACACAGACCATTCTTTATGAGAAAAAGTTGCTCCTTAAGTCCCTTTCCTCTCTCACCCCAAACTTGTGCCCTCGAGCTCTGGATTTTCCCAATCCAGGGTAAAGACCTTATCTATTGACCCTCCACATGCCCGTCATGATTTTATAAATCTCTGTAAGGTTGCCCCTCAGCCTCTGATGCTCCAGGTAAAACAGTCCCAGCCTATTCAGCCTCTCCCAAAAGCTCAAACTCTCTAACCTTGGCAGCATCCTTGTAAATCTTTTCCAAATGCTTTCAAGTTTCACAACATCCTTCCTGTAGGACGGAGACCAGAATTGTACACAATATTCCAAAAGCAGCCTAACCAATGTAAAGCTGCAACTTGACCTCCTAACCCCTATACTGAATGCGCTGACTAATAAGGAAAGCATACTAAATACCTTCTTCACTATGCTATCTATCTGAGATTCTACTTTCAAGGAACTATGAATTTGCACTCCAAGGTCTCTTTGTTCAGCAACACTCCCCAGGATCTTACCAATAAGTGTATAAGTCCTATCCTTGTTTGCCTTTCCAAAATGCAACACCTCATGTTTATTTAAATTAAACTCCATCTGCCACTCCTCAGCCCATTGGCCCATCTGGTCAAGATCTTGTTGTAATCTGAGGTAACATTCTTCACTGTCCCCTACACCTTCAATTTTGGTCTCATCTGCAAACTTAATAACTGTACTTGCGATGTTCACATCCAAATCATTTATATAAATCACAAAAAGCATTGGGCCCAGCACCAATCCTTGTGGCACACCACTGGTCATATGCTTCCAGTCTGGAAAGCAACCCTCCACCACCACCCTCTGTCTTCTACCTTCAAGCCAGTTCTGAATCCAAATGGCTAGTTCTCCTGTATTCCATGTGATCCAACCTTGCTCACCAGTCCACCATGAGGAACCTTGTTGAATGCCTTACTGAACTCCATATAGATCATGTCCACTGCTCTGCCCTCATCAATCCTCTTTGTTACTTATTCAAAAAACTCAATTAAGTTAGTGAGACATGATTTCCCATGCACAAAGCCATGCTAACTAGCCCAAATACGGTTTCGAAACAGTTTCTACCCTTCTGTTGTTAGAATACTAAATAGACTCAGAAACTCTAACATTCACCTGTACCTATGTTTTTGTTTTGCCACTCTTTGCCTATTATTTACTAATCTATGCCACTTAACTATGTGATCTGCCTGTATTGCTCGTAAGACAAAGCTTTTCACTGTGTCTCAGTACACGCGACAATAAATTCAATTCAGTTCAATTAAATTCAAATACACGTATCCCTCCAACAATTTGCCCATCACAAATGTCAGGCTCACCGGTCTATAGTTCCCTGGCTTTTCCTTTCCATCCTTCTTAAATAGTGGCAACATGTTAACCAACTTCCAGTCTTCCAGCATCTCATCTGTGCCTATTGATGGTTCAAATATCTCAGCAAGGGGCCCTAGCTTCCCACTGACTTCTAGGGTACACTTGTTTAGGTCCTGAGGATTTTTTGATCTTTATGCATTTTAAGACAATCAGCACCTCCTCTGCAATATGGACATTTTTCAAGATGTCACCATTTGGGTGTTGGTTTGCTGGCTGAGCTACAAATCTTCTCAAACCTCAATGTCACCATCTATTTCACCACATTCTGTATCTTCCATGTCCTTCTACACAGTAAACACTGATGCAAAATGCTTATTTAGTATCTCCTGTGGTTTCACACAAAGGCTGCCTTACTGATCTTTGAGGAGCCTTATTCTCTCCCTAATTACCCTTTTGTCCATAATGTTTTTTATAAAATCCCTTTGGATTCTCCTGAACCTTATTTGCCAAAGCTATCTCATGTCCCCTTTTTGCCCTCCTGATTTCCTTCTTGGGTATATTCCTACTGCCTTTATACTCTTCTAAGGATTCTCTCGATCTATGCTGTCTATACTTGACATTTGCTTTCTTCTTTTTCTTGATCAAAACCTCAATTTTTTTTAGTATCTAAGATTCCCTATACTTACCAGCCTTTCATTTCACCCTAACAGGAACATAATGTCTCTGGGCTCTCGTTATCACATGTTTGAAGGCTTCCCATTTTCCAGCCATCTCTTTATCTGCACCCAATCAACTTTTGAAAGTTCTTGCCTAATACTGTCAAAATTGGCATTCCTCCAATTTAGAACTTCAACTTTTAGGTCCTGTCTATCCTTTTCCATCACTACTTTAAAACTAACAGAAGTATGGTCACTGGCCCCAAAGCGCTCCCCCACTGACACCTCAGGCACTTGCCCTACCTTATTTCCCAAGAGTAGGTCAGGTTTTGCACTTCTCTAGTAGGTACATCCACATACTGAATCAGAAATACTTAACATTATCTCTCCATTCAGACCCTTAACACTATGGCAGTCCCAGTCTATTTTTGAAAAGTGAAAATTCACTACCACTACCACCCTGTCATTCTTACAGATAACTGAGATCTCCTAACAAATTTGTTTCTCAATTTCTCTCTGACTATTGGGGAGTCTATAGTACAATTCCAAAAAGGTAATCATGCCTTTCTTATTTCTCAGTTTCCCCCAAACCTCCCTAGACATATTCCCAGGAATATCATCCCTAAGTACAGCTAGAAGGTCGATCGCTTCTCAAAAAGCCACTTCTCCTCCTCTCTTGCATCCCTTTCTATCCTTCATATAGCATTTATATCCTGGAAAATTAAGCTGCCAGTCCTGTCTATCCCTGAGCCACGTGTCTGTATTTGCTATGATATCCCAGTCCCAACAGAGTTCCTAACTCTGCCTTCCCAGTAAGGCCTTTTGCATTGAAATAAATGAAGTTTCATTTACCTCGTTCTCTACTTCATTTTTGCCTGCCCTAACTGTTTATCTTGCTCCTTGTCCCAACTGTACCAGTCTCAGACTGATCTGTTTCCTCACTATCTTCCTGGGTTCTATTCCTCTCCATCTTACCCATTTAAATCCTCCCAAGCAGCTCTAGCAAATCTCCCTTCCAGTGTATTAGACCCCTTCCAATTCAGGTGCAATCCATCCTTCTTATACAGGTCACTTCGACCCCAGAACAGATTCCAATGATCCAAAAATGTGAACCCCTCTCCCCTGCACCAGCTCCTCAGCCATGCATTCATCTGCACTATCCTCCTACTCCTACCCTCACTAGCTCAGAGCACTGAGATAATCCAGATATTACTATCCTCGAGGACGTCCTTTTTAAATTCCTGCCTAAGCTCCTATACTCTCCCTACGGAATCTCATCCTTTTCGCTTCCAATGTCATTAGTTCAAACATATTCAACAGCGTCCTGCTGGTACCACTCCCTTTTGAGAAAATTCGGCAGTTTCTCCAAGATATCCTTGATCCTGACACCAGGGAGGTAACACACCAATCTGTGCCTCTGACTAGAGAGTCCCCTATTTCAATCGATCGCTTAGAAACTGACGTACACCTTGTTACATTTGAGCCAGCCTCAGTACCAGAAACTTGGATGTTTGTGTTACATTGCTCTGAGAGTCCATCACCCCCTCCATTTTCCAAAACAGCATATTTATTTGAGATGTGGATAGCCACAGAGGACTTCTGCACTACCTGCCTCCCTCCCCTACCTTTGCTGGGAGTAACCATCTATCTGACTGTATCTGCAGTTTTTCTCCCTTCCTATAATTGCCATCCATCACACCCACTAGCTCTTGTAAATTCCTCATTGCCTCTGCTGCTCCAACTGATCCATGCGATCTGATAGGATTTGCAACCAAACACACTTACTACAGACACATCATCAGTAACAAGGAATCACTCCCTAATCTCCCACATCCAACAAGGCCATCTTTGCACCTCAATAGTTTATAGGAAACAGTACAGTCTTACTGTTCTAAAAAACACTGCTCCAGCCAAACTTAGTATTTATGCTTTATATTTTTAAATTTTAATCAAGAGATGGATCTCAATAAAACAAACCCACTCTACTGACTATTAAAAAAAACTACTTGCATACCAAACAGCATAAGCAACAAGTAATAAACAGACCTTGTTGTTTTTGAGGACAGCATGAAACATGCTGATATGCTCGAACAGGTTGATGTTATAAAGGAGGATATGCTGAAAATTTTGAAAAACATGAGGGAAGATAAGCCCCCGAGCCAGACGGGATATACCCAAGGTTGCTATAGGAAGTGAGGGAAGAGATTTGGCAATGATCTTTGCATCCTACCTGTCCACTGGAGTAGTACCAGATGATTAGAGGGTTGCAAATGTTATTCCCTTATTCAAGAAAGGGAATAGGGATAGCCCTGAGAATTACAGACCAGTCAGTCTTATGTCAGTGGTGGGTAAATTATTGGAGAGGATTCTGAGAGACAGGATTTATGATTATTTGGAAAAGTATTAGAAGTAATCAGCATGGCTTTGTGAGGAGCAGGTCATGCCTCACAAGCCATATTCAATTCTTTGAGGATGTGACAAAACATATTGATGAAAACAGAGCAGTGGATATGGTGTACATGGATTTTAGCAAGGCATTTGATAAGGTTTCCCATGGTAGGCTCATTCAAACAGTATGGAGGCATTGGTTACAAGGAAATTGGCTGTCTGGATATAGAATTGGCTGGCCCATAGAAGATAGAGGGCGATAGTAAATAGAAAGTATTCAGCCTGGAGCTCAGTGACCACTCGTGTTTAGATTAGATGACTTACAGTGTGGAAACAGGCCCTTCGGCCCAACAAGTCCACACCGACCCACCGAAGTGCAACCCACCCATACCCCTACATATACCCCTTACGTAACACTACGGGCAATTTAGCATGGCCAATTCACCTGACCCGCACATCTTTGGACTGTGGGAGGAAACCGGAGCACCCGGAGGAAACCCACGCAGACACGGGGAGAACGTGCAAACTCCACACAGTCAGTCGCCTGAGGCGGGAATCGAACCCAGGTCCCTGGCGCTGTGAGGCAGCAGTGCTAACCACTGTGCCACCGTGCCACCCCTAACCACTGTGCCACCGTGCTGCCCCTAACCACTGTGCCACCGTGCCGCCGTGTTCTGCAGGGATTTGTTCTAACACCTCTGCTCTTTGTTATTTTTATAAATGACTCAGATGAGGAAGTGGAATGGTGGGTTAATAAGTTAATTGATGACTCGCAGGTTGATGGCATTATGGATAGTGTGGAGGGCTGTTGTAGGTTGCAATGGGATCTTGACAGGATGCAGAGATGGGCTGAGAAGTGGCAGTTGGAGTTCAATCTGGAAAAGTGTGAAGGGATCCATTTTGGAAGGTCGAATTTTAATGCAGAATACAGGGTTAAAGGCAGGGTTCTTGGCAGTATGGAGGAACAGAGGGACATTGGGGTCTATGTCCTCAACGTTTCCACGCAAATTGATAGGTTTGTTAAGAAGGCGTATGGTGTGTTGACTTTCATGAGCAGGAGGATTGAATTTAAGAGCTGCAAGGTAATGCTGCAACTCTATAAAGCCCTGGTTAGACCATATTCGGAATATTGTGTTCAGTTCTGGTCACCTCATTATATGGAAGCTCTAGAGAGAGTGCTAAGGAGATTTACCAGGAAACTTCCTGGACTGGAGAGCATGTCTCATTAAGAAAGGTTGAGGGAGCTAGGGCTTTCCTCATTGAAGTGAAAAAGGATGAGTGGTGACTTGATAGAAGTGCCCACCACAGGCAATTGTCTGTGCGGAGTCTGCACATTCTCCCCGTGTCTGCATGGGTTTTCTCCAGGTGCTCCGGTTTCCTCCCGTAGTCCAAAGATGTGCAGGTTAGGTGAATTGGCCATGCTAAATTGCCCATAGTGTTAGGTGAAGAGGGGAATGGGTCAATGTGGGCTTGTTGGGCCAAAGGGCCTGTTTCCACACTGTAAGTCATCTAATCTAAAATGTGTACATGATGATGAGATGATGTGAAGGTGCCGGTGTTGGACTGGAGTGGACAAAGTTAAAAATCCCACAGATCAGGTTATAATCCAACAGGTCTATTTGGAAGTACTAGCTTTTAGAGCGCTGTTTCTTCAGCAATAGCCTGCTCAGTGCCACTCAGTTTGTGTTCTGCCAGGGCCACTCAGTTCCTTACTTCATTGTAATCTTAGATCAAACATGGACAAAAGAGCTGAATTCCGTAAGTGGTTGAAATTGACAGTCCTTGACATCAAGGCCATATTCACGAAGCGTAGCATGGTTGTGGTTCTTGGGAGGTCAGTCATCTCAGCTCCAGGACATCTCTTCATGGGTTCCTCAGGGTAGTGTCCTAGGGCCCACCATCTGCAGCTGCTTCATCAATGACCTTCCCTCCATCATAAGGTTAGAAGAGGGGATGCTCGCCAATAATTGCATAATGTTCAGCACCATTTGCAACTCCTCAAAGCAGTCCATGTTCAAATGCAATGGGATCTGGACAGTATCCAGACTTGGGCTGACAAGTGACAAGTTACATTCGCACCGGCATAATTGCAAGGCAATGACCATCCCCAATAAGGGACAATCTAACCACTAAACCTTGACATTCAATGGTATTACAATCACTAAATCCCCCACCATCAACATTCTGGGGATTATCAATTACCAGAAACTCAACTGGACTCACCACATAAACACAGTGGCTAAAAGATCAGGTCAGAAGCTAGGAATATTGCAGAGAGTACCTCAAATTCTGACTGTCCAAAGTGGCTCCACTACCTCCAAGGCACAAACAAGGAGTATGATGAAACATTTCCCACTTGCCTGGATGAGTGCAGCTCCAACAAAACTCAAGAAGTTTAACACCATCAAGGCCAAAGTAGTCCATTTGCTTAACACCACATCCACAAGGATCCATTCCTTCCACTACCAGTGTTCAGTAGCAGCACTGTGTACTATCTCCGAGATGCACGGCAGAAATTCACCAAAGATCCTCAGACAGCATCTTCCAAGATCCACAACTCTTGCATTTAGAAGTATAAGGGCACTAAATACATGGGAATACCACCACCTGTACGTTCCCCTCCAAGCAACTCACCATCCTGACTTGGAAATATCATCACCGTTCTCTCACTGTCGCTGGGTGAAAATGCTGGAATTCCCTCTCTAAGGGCACTGTGGGTCATCTACACTGACATGGACTGCAGTGCTTCAGGAAGGCAGTACACCATCACCTTATCAAGGGCAACTAGGGTGAGGCAATAAATTCTGATCCAGCATATGATTCCCATGTCCTCCATGTAACTTCTAAGGGCTGCCACTTACTTGTCTCAATCAGTCTTGCCCTGTTTGACCACAATTGCCATTCAGTCTCGATTATCAATGCCTCTTCTCCTGTGGTTCAATGATTCCTCCCATACAAGAAGCAGCTCCTTCTCAATCCATATCCACCAGGAACACAATTTCACATGGTGCACACTCATTTTAATGGTTATGAATCTGAAGTCTTATAATTATCATTTGCTGATTACTTATTCCTAAAGGTGCACTGAATTCTGAAATTGTCATTTTAATGAATACTCATGACACACTAACACATTATGTCAATTAATTCTCAATCCACAGCAATTTCATATCCATTTTCGCCCCACTATTGAAAAGTTGGCACTTCATCTCCCATTCAATTAAAGGCATCACGGGGTATGGGTAGAAAGCAGGAATATGGTGCTGAGACTGAAGTTCAGCCACAAACATGTTTAAGAGTGAAGCAGGCTCAAAGGACCTGAATGGCCTACCACTGTTCCTAGTTTTTATGTTTCTAAATGCTCATTTCCATCTCACTTCATGCTTCTGGGCTTCACAACATTTGCCCACGAGAGTGGAAACATAATGTGCAATTAATTCTGATGGCATTGCATAAATGCTGCAGCAGTTTCTTCTCTTTCAAAGATGGTGAAAATAAAGATGCAGAGATGTCTATTCTGGCACTTAAGGCATCTTCCCAAAGGATACCAGTATTATTTTGGTCTCAAGAGGCCTGTATGTGCCATCATCAAGTACATAATCTGTAGGCCACAAAGTAGCTGGAGAACCAAAAGATTGCTGTATGTCATGAATGGCCTAAATGTTGCTAGCCTGTTTCAAATGTACTCTTCCACTTGTAATACTGCATGTTTCCTTGAAATATAGCTGGGAAGTGAGCCTTCAGGTTGATTAGCCTCATCCATTGCTGAGTGAAGTGTGTGTGAGAGGGGCAAGTGGAGAGTGAATTAAGGTAACTTGAGTGATAATGGAGAAAATGAAAAATAAGACTACATATAAGAATGCTGGGGGAGGGGATGGGAAGGAAGCTGCTTAACTCAATACACCAAAAGAGAGATAATGAGACTAACAGCATCACGAAGATGGCATAGTGAAGTGATAGAAATATGGCCCAAATTTATTGTGGGGCAGGGTCTCAAACTCCAAGATAAGAGTCAGGGGCAACCACCCTGGCTGGCTTTTCCCATTGTTATTTACCAACTGTCAGCCCATTCACAGAGGATTGTGTCTCCATTTGGAAGAAACTCCTACCCCTGAGAGCAATTGACTAATCAAACTAGTCAAGCCTATCTTGACAGCACCTTCCAAACTTGCAACCTCTATCACCAGAAGAACAAGGGCTGCAGATGAACAGGAGAACCATTCCCCTCCAAATCACTTATCACCTTGAGTTGGAATTATATTGCAATGCCTTCATTGTTGGTCGGAATTCTGAAACTTCTGAAACAGCATTGTGGATGTACCTATATGTTGGGACTGCAGCAAGAATATGGCTCACTGCCTCCTTTTTAAAGGCAACTGGAGATGGGCAACAGATGTTGGCCTTGACCGTAACAAGCAGATCCCACAAAATAATAATTAAAAACAAACTATCTTGTTTCAGAATCAGCACTGGGAGTAGTGACTAACTCTGGGACTACAGTCAGAGGAGCCCTGAAGTTCAAGATCTTGTTCAGGCCAGGACCTGCTGAGCAAGGTGAGAGCTGGGATTTTCAGAGCTGGCTAAAGGTCAAATGTGGGGCATGGGATCCGAAAAGGAGACACCCTACCCTTGCCCATCTTGTCAGGTTTTGCCAGATTAAAGATCAGCAATTATTAATTAAATTTGTCAATGACATCTTCTCGAAGGTAACTAGGGATGCATAATTAATTATATTAATGCCTACATCCCATTAAGTGACTAAGATAAAGTAACAAGGCCAAAACTGATAGACAATTATTAATACAAATAACCAACCAGTTACACATACATACTGACATAATAAGAGTGCAGAACATAGCAAGGATTTCCCACAGTCATGAATTGCACACAGTTCATATCAAGCAAGAGTGCTTGTAAATTGCGAGTGGTTTCTGTCCATCAATATGCAGCTGATGTGCAAAAAATGATTTATGTAACTTTGTGCCACATTCCCAGGGAGCTGTCAAGATACAAACCTTCTATGAATATCATTCCTTCTTTAGCTCTTATAGATCTCTTTTAGACTTAAGAAATGACTGTGAGGAAACAAAGGACAATCATTCAAACGTGGCTGAAAACACTTGCAAGGAACTGATGAGACTAAATCAAGAATAGTTTCTCTGACAAGTAAGTATGTCTTTTAGAAATCGACTAACATGCTTTATGCTTACTGCAGGTGACTAGACTGTTCTAGATCTGCACTTCACCAGCCAAAACTCCTAGAAGATTATAGTGTACTGAACGCGCCACAGTATTGTTTAGCTATAATGAAAGCCACAGTTGGAATATTAAGGCACTAGTGAGTTTTAAGAAGATTTGTAGCTCAGGTTGAGGGTCTGGATGTAAGTTTGCTCATTGAGCTGCAAGGTTAGTTTTCAGATGTTTCGTCGCCATACTAGGTAACATTATCAGTGAGCCTCTGGTCATGCACTGGTGGCATGGCCTGCTTTTTGTTTATGTGTTTAGTTTTCCTTGGGTTGGTGATGTAATTTCCTGTTCTTTTTCTCAGGGGCTGGTAAATGGGGTCCAAGTCAATGTATAAGTTGATAGAGATCCAGTTGGCATGCCGTGATTCTAGGAATTCTCACGCGTGACTCTGTTTGACTTGTCCGAGGATGGATGTGTTGTCTCAGTTGAAGTTATGTCCTTCATCATCCATATGTAAGGATACGTGAGAGATGGTCATGTTGTTTTGTGGCTAGTTGGTGTTCATGCATCCTGGTGGATAGTTTTCTGCCTGTTTGTCCAATGTAGTGTTTGTTACAGTCCTTGCAAGGTATTTTGTCAATGACATTAGTAATGCTTGTTGCCTGTATAGGGTCTTTCGTGTTCATTAGCTGCTATTTTAGTATGCTGATGGGTTTGTGGGCTACTATGATGCCAAGGGCTCTGAGTAGTCTGGCAGTCATTTCCTCGATGTCTTTGGTGCAGGGGAGAGTGGCTAGAGTTTCTGGACAGATTTGTCTGCTTGTTTGCATTTGTTGCTGAGCTTCACCAGAGGCTCACTGATGATGTTACCTAGTATGGTGATGAAGCATCTGAAAAAGGAACCTTCCAGCTCAGTGAGCAATCTTACATCCATATTAAGGCACTCAGAGTCTATTGGTGAATTGAATTGAATTTATTGTCACGTGTACCAAGGCACAGTGAAAAGCTTTGTCTTGCGAGCATTCCGGCAGTTTACATAGTTAAGTCATGAATCTCCTGAAGAGGAAGCTGGACCTTGATGATTGGATTAAGGTCACACAGCTGTTTCTAGTGTCCAGAGGCCTCAATGTGAATGAGCAGGCAGTGCTTGTGAAGGATGACCTATATGGAAAGGCCATCAGGAAATACCAAGAGGTATAGATGTTCATAAAAGTCTACCAAGAATGCTTGAGATATTGACAAGGATGTCAGTGATACCTTTATAGCTGCATAATCCTGCTGGTTCCTATTATCAATAGACTCATGTAAACAACCACACCCAATGGCCACTCTCATTGCAATCTCCCTGAACCTTAGAACAAATCAGTACCATAACCAACCCTTCATCTATTGCCACAGCAACCATTTCTGCCCTTCCTCCCACACCACTGACACCACTCAATTGAGCTCCTCCTAATCAATAGAGAACTATAAAAGGAACAATTGGTAAACAAAAATGGATTACACAGAAAAGTGCTGCAAAGTTACTAATACATTTTATGTGATTCAATTAAAGAATGCAAAATGAGCAATATAACACAGTGTCACACACTCATGTGCATGCTCTGTGCTATACAAAGCTTTACTCTTTCTGCTATTGCCTCTACATGGCACAACCATAGTGGATTAGCAGATGTGCAGCCAGGCTGCTCAGAGCCCTGATCTTAAAGCAAAAGAGTGTAGATGCTCCAAGTCTGAAATAGACAGAAAGAATGCAACAGCAGGTGTGTCAGCATCTGAGGAGTTAACCTGTCAAGTCATGATCTTGTATCAGAACTGTGGCAGCTGAAAGGTTTCAATCTTGAACAGCTAAAAATATCGAGGTCTCATTGATATCCAGCATTCCCTCCTCTGCAGTTGTCAGTCGTGAGGTCTGTGAAGGGCTACCGCAATTTCACTCTGTTGTTTTTGTTCTGCAATTTTTTTCATTTTATATTAGACAAGAGGTGGGGAAAGAACATGTGACCCTAATGTGATGAGTTCAACCAATGATTAGCCTGACAGCCTGACCTGCTGTGTTTTTCCAGTGCCAAACTCTCAACTCTAATCTCCAGTCTGCAGTCCTCACATTCTCCAATGATTACATTTGTTAATTATGTTTATTGGAGCATAAAATCACATAATGAAGATGATGAGGGACAGTGCTAGATGTATAGATGGCTCTATGTCAATGTACATACTAAGATAGACTTGAAAGAAATAGGGAATAATTGCAGGATTAAGCCATTCAGCCCTTTGAGCCTGCTCTGCCATTCAATATGATCATGGCTGATCATTCAACTCAGCTCCCTGTTCCCTTTTTTCTCACCCTTATTCTTTGATTCCTTTAGCCCCTAAGAACTATATCCAACAGATTTACAGAGTCATAAAGTCACACAGTATGGAAACAGACCATTTGGTCCAACTTGTCCATGCCAATCAGATATCCTAAATTAAGCTAGTCCCATTTGCCAGCACTTGGCCCACATCCTTCCAAACCCTTCCTATACATGTACCCATCCAGTTGCCTTTTAGATGTTGTAATTATACGCATCTCCATCCATCCTCTGGCAGCTCAAGTATGTACCACCTCCTGTATGTAAAAAATCCTTTTAAAGTCTCCCGCCTCTCACCTTAATTCTATGCTCACTAATTTTGGACTTGTCTATCCTCAGAAAAAGAATTTGATTATTCATCTTATCTATGCCCCACATGATTTTATAAACCTCTATCAGGTCACTCCTCAGCCTCCGATGCTCCAATGAAGGAAGTCCCAGTCTATTCAGCCTCTCCCTATAACTCAAACCCTCCAGTCCCAGCAACATCCTTGTAAAATCTTTTCTGCACCCTCTTAAATTTAACAACATCCTTCTGAAAGAAGGGCAACCAGAATTGTGTTCAGTATTCTAAAAGTGGCCACCTTCTTGAAAATATTCAGTACAGCTTACGGTTGCAGAGAAATCCACAGACTCACCATTCTGTGAGTGAAGAAATTTCTCCTTATCTCGTATGTGGCCTACCCTGTATCCTTAGATTGAGAAATGGGTTGCACGGTAAACAGCTTGAAGTCTTGAAAGCTCCTTGCTTAATCTGATGCACGAGCTTCTGCAAGCCCAAAATGTAGAAAGCTGAGTTAGAAATATTGCTGTCTTTGCCTGGATGAATTACAAGGTGACCCTCATCAACGTTTCAGAAAAAGGTCAAGCCATCCACATTTATGCCTGTGAAACAATGAGTCACAGAAGTCATTTTAGTAATCTGGCCAGATTTGTTATTTACTTTATTTATCACTTGACTGTGTTAATTTGTCTGTCTGCCTTTTTTGTGAATAAGGGCGAAAACAAATGTTTTGGGTTTAAAGCACAGACAAAAATCAGTTTACCGTGCTTCTTAATTTCCTCTCTGCTAAAGTTACTATGTACCTAATAAATTATTAAGCCTTTTGTTTAAGACACAAAACTGGTGGCTTGGAAACTAATCTTTTACAAAATCTGGGATTAGTTATTCACAAGTCTGGTTAAGAACAATCGGAGTGACTATTTGGAGGTCTTTGATGGTTTGATAATTGGGGCTCAATTCCTGAATCTTCAAATGCAGATAATATAGGTCCATGCAAAACTCAGGAAAATTGACTGGAAAAGAACATTGTTTATTGTTGAACACCAAAATAGAGCCATTATTCATGGCACAAATAGGCCAGTCCCAGCTGAGGCAGACAGTTCTGCAGACCAATCCTGGATATGCTTTGTTTTAAAATATATCCAGAAGTACTCTGGAAAAGAAAACAGATTTTTCCCCATCACCAAATCACTGACTGTTTTTGCTTTTAAACGAGCAATCCCCACCAGTAAAACACCCATTCGGCCAATTGGCTATTTATAGGAAAAGCCTGTTATGCATAGCGCAAACCATCAAAAGTAATGGAGAGTAGGGAGAGCAGGCAGGAGCTAAAGCAAAATGGAGTTGGAGTGGAAAATAAAGCACTGAATCCCTCACAATATCCACTTCTCTCTAAAGGCATTGAAAACATTGATGGGACACTCTGTGCTCCCTCTCCAAGGACACCCAGGCATGAACATAACCATCGAAGAGAAAGTGAGGACTGCAGATGCTGGAGATCAGAGCTGAAAACGTGTTGCTGGAAAAATGCAGCAGGTCAGGCAGCATCCAAGGAACAGGAGATTCGACGTTTTGGGCATAAGCCCTTCTTCAGGAATGAGGAAAGTGTGTCCTGAGGAAAGTGAGGAAAGTAGGACACACTTTCCTCATTCCTGAAGAAGGGCTCATGCCCAAAACGTCGAATCTCCTGTTCCTTGGATGCTGCCTGACCTGCTGAGCTTTTCCAGCAACACATGAACATAACCATAGAAAGATCGGCAGAGATGGCCCATTCCACAGCATGCTGCCTGGACTATTCATGGCTAGCCTGACCAGATCCAGGAGCAGACACACATCCCTCTGCACTGGATGCCCAAAGCTCAGGAGGGTGGGGATAAAGTGCAACCAAAAACACCACAAAAGATTTTTTGAAAAACTAAAAAGGGGGTGTATTCACTCACAATCGATATATATAGTGGATCCATTTTTTTCCTCATCTATTTTCTAACTAAACTGTTCAGAAAAAGTTATTAAACACCTCTGGAACTGGTGGGACCTGAACCTGGGCCTCCTGGCTCAAAGGGAGGGACTCTAGCACTGTATTACAAGAGTTCTGGACCTACTTAATAAAGGGTTCAGGTGACAAATTATACCTGGATAGGCTATTTCCTATTACCTAGGAAACTCAACAACACCTTGTATTCATCTAAATTAAACTCCATCTGCCATTCCTCAGCCCACTGGCACAGTTGATCAAGATCTCACTGTATTCCCAGATAACTTCTTCTCTGTCCACAATACTACCAATCATCCGCAACCATGCCTTCTAAATTCTCATCCAAATCATGTATATAAATGATGGATAACTGTGGTCCGAGCACCAATCCCTGTGACACACCGCTGGTCAGAAGCCTCCAGCTTAAAAATCTTCTACCACTACCCTTTGTCTTCTAGATTCAAGATACTTTTGTATCCAATTGGCCAGCTCTCCCTGGACCCTGTAGGACTTAACGCAACAACCCACCTTGCGGTAACTATCAAAGGTCTTGCTAAAGCCCATGTAGATAATATCCACTGCACTGCCCTAATCTACTTTCTTAGTCATCCCTTCAAGACTCAATCAAATTCACGAGACACAATTTCCCACGCACAAAGCCACGCGGACTATCCCAAATGAGACCTTGGCTCTTCAAATGCCTGTAGATTCTGTCTCTCAGAATCCTAACATCTTACCCTCCACGACATTAGGCTCACTAATCTACACTGATCTACAGTTCCCAGGCATTTCTGTGCAACCTTTCTTAAATAATGGCACATTAGCCACCCACCAATCTCTGGGCACTTCACACGTGGCTGTTGATTATACAAATGTTGGTGAACATCCCACATGCTTTCCCTCTGCTTTGAGAGCCTGCATGTCATCCTTACAGGATGGTGATTCAACCTTCTCAACATATGGGGAAAAAAGCAGATCAGTGACTGTTCCTCACACAGTACAAGCTTCTAACCCCCATTTGAGACTGGCAACAGGGTTCCATAGGTCCATCAGAGAAAATGTGACCTCTGTCCTTTTCTGAAATAGTGGGACCAATTTTATTGAAATTGCTACTATGCTCTATAGCCTTGATATTTCTCCTCAGACTTACACATTTGCCTTTGTTAACGTGCCATATAATGATTCGGTAATGTAGTTAGAGCCCATTAAATAGAAGGATGGATCTGAAGTTGGCTGAGTGACAGGAAACAAAGGATAGTGGTGAAATGTTGTTTTCTGACTGAAGGGAGGGGCTACCAGGTGTCAATGGTAAGACCCCTGGTTTTCTTGCTAAGTTTTAATATTCTAACTATGAATGTACAAAATACAATTTCACAACAATTACACAAAATGTAATTTTCACTAAACTCCTTAATATAATACGGGCTCTGTAAATAAAGGCCAATTATGATAAATCTATACAAAATACTGATACTGTCTCAACTGGAGTATTATGCTTGGTTGGAGACACCACACTTAAAACCAAGAAGAGGTTGCAGAAAAAAAACCCATAATTGTTCCAGCTATGACTGACTTCAATTGTGTTTGTACATTTGGGAATTCAGGCTAGTCGTCTTGAAGAAGACGAGATGAAAAGGAAATTATTAGATGTGTTGAAATCCAACAGGTCAGGATAGAGTAGTGAAAAGAAACTATTTCCATTGCCGATTGTGAACCAAGGATACCGATTTAAGGTTTTTGAGCAAAATCATTTTAAACCTAAACCAAAATTCTAAGTCTGTAAAGATTACTAATAATGTTCTTTTAACTCTATTTACAGGTTTGAGGATTCTACAAACATCCAGACCAGGGTACTACCAATGCTGGATTCACAATCCCAGGACAAATACAGAGTTCCTGCATGAGAACACCCGGAACCAAAATCCGAATCCTGACCTAGAACAAAACCAGTCCCAACAGCGACTTGACCCCGAGAAGACCCAACCAGCCCAGGACCTAACGCCAGACCCACAGCGATGCAACCTCAAGGAGGCCTAACCAACCCAGGCCCACTCCCCAATCCTGCAGCTCGAACCCGGGAGGTCCGGCCATTCCTGAATTACCTTCCTGAATCACTTACCTTCTGGAGCAGCAGACTAACACCACTAACAGCTGGTATCGTCCAGTAGCAGAAATTCTACTGCGGAAATCCATTCCCAAGGAGACCAGACCAGTCTAAGGCCAAACTCTGACCAGACAGTGTCCCACCCCAGGGAAGCTCAGCCAAGCCGTACCTGACTCACCTACCTTCTGGAGCAGCAGACTTACACCACTTACTCCCAGGGTAAGACAAAGGGTGGAGGGGTATGCTTCCTAATCAACACTTCCTGGTAATCCTATCTTGCAGTGAAATGCCAACCCTACTATCCATCGCAGGGGTTCACCTCCGCAATCCTGACATCAGTCTCCATACCATCCCGTACCCTGGATGAAATTTATACTACTACAAATGTTCTGGAGTTGAAATTCCCCATGGCCTTATTCTTCATGGCTCGCAACTTAAACCAGGCCAACCTCAAGAAGGCGCTGCCAAAATACCGTGAGTATGTCTCCTGCCCCACTGGAGGACCAAACAACTTGGACCACTGCTACATAACCAAAGATGCCTACCGTTCCAGTGCCTGTCCACACTTTGGAAAATTGGATCACAACACTGTGTTCCTCTTCTCAGCTTACAAGCAGAAGCTGGGATGGGTGGATCCTTCACAGAATGTAGTACAATGCTGGTCTGAGGCAGTGGAAGAGCTTCTCTGGGACTGCATGGAATCGTGGACTGGACCATATTCAAGAACTCAGCAGATAACCCAGACAAGTATGCCACCACTGTCGCAGACTTCATTAGCAAGTGCACAGACGACTGATTGCCAAAGTGATTAATCCGGGTGTTCCCCAACCAAAAACCTTGGATGAACCAGGAAATCCACTGCCTACTGAAGACCAGGCAGGCAGCATTCAAATTAGATGACCAAGACCTAAACAGAAAATCCAGGTATGACCTCCACAAAGCCATCAGGGATGCCAAGAGGCAATGCCAGACCATGTTAGAGATCCAAACCAACCAAATGGACACCCGCCACTTGTTGCAAAATCTACACAACATAACAGGATACAAAATGAAGCGGTGCAAGATGGCGGACAAAAACACATCCCTCCCTGATGCGGTCAATATTTTCTATGCTTGGTTTGAGCAGAATGCCAGCGGCACAGCGTCACCTGCCCTGACAGTCTGGGATGTACCTGTTCCCTCTATCACCATTGCAGATGTCAGATCAGTCTTCCTGAGAGTCAACCCAAAGGAAGCAATGGGCCTGGACAGAGTCCCAGGCCATGCACTTAGGTCCTGTGTGGGCCAGCTGGTGGAGGTATTCACTTACATCATCAACCTCTCCCTCTAAAACCCAAAATACCCACCCCTTAAAAGAGGACAACATCATCTCATACCAAAGAAAGCTTATGGAATGTGCCTTAACAGCTACCACCTCATGGCTCTGACCTCCATAATCATGAGATGTTTTGACTGGCTGGTCATGGTCCACATCAAGTCTTGCCTGCCTCGATGCTCCGCAATTTACCTACCAATGAAACAGGTCCACAGTGGACGCTATTTCCCTTCCACTACACTCATCCCTGTAACATCTGGACAACAAAGATACCTCCATCAGACTCTTACTCAGACTATAGTTCCACCTTCAACAACAGGGTGAGAGGGGAAAGGTATAAAACAGACCGAACTCATACTTTTTTTACTTGATCTGGCCTACTTGTGACTCCAGACCCACAGCAATGTGGTTGACTATTAACTGCCCTATGGACAATCAGAGATGAGCAATAAATGCTGCATAGCCAGTGACACCGTCATCCCGTGAATGAATAAAGAACAAAAAACTTACGTACATGTGACTACAACAAATCAAATCAAATCATCTTTGCAGAGAGAGTGCTTAGGATCTGGAATGTGTAATCTCAGGGTGTGATGAAGGCAGAATCAATTAAGTTGTTCAAGAAATGCCACAAGAGATGCAAAACCTGCAAGCATACCTCCCCCATCATTTCCAGCCAAGCTACAAAGGATCCTTCTACGTCCAGCAGAGAGATTTTCCCGTACATCCAACACCTCATCTACTGTATCCGTTGTTCTCGATGTGGTCTCCTCTACATTGAGGAGACAGGCCGCCAACTTGCAGGACAGCATGGTGACTGAGTGGTTAGCACTGGTGCTTCACAGCATCAGGGATCCAGGTTCGATTCCAGCCTTGGGCGATGGTCTGTGTGGAGTTTGTACAGTCTCCCCGTGTCTAGTAAGCTTCCTCCCATAATCCAAAGATGTGCAGGTCAGGTGAATTGGCCATGCTAAATTGCCCATAGTGTTCAGGGATGTGTAGGTTAGATGCATTAATTAGGGGTAAATGTAGACTAATCAGGTAGGGGAATGGATCTGGATGGGTAACTCCTTGGAGGGTCAGTATAGACTTGTTGGGCCAAATGGCCTGTTTCTACACTGTAAGGATTCTTAGTTCTATGTTTCAGGGAACAACTCCGAGACACACACACCAAACAAGTCCACTGCCCTGTGGCCAACCACTTCAACTCCCTCTCCACACTGCCATGGACATATGAGTCCTGAGCCTCCTCCATCGCCAAATCCAAGGCACCTGATGTCTGGAGGAAGAAAGCCTCAACTTCCGCCTTGGGACCCTATAACCACATGGCATTAATGGCAACTTCGCCAGTTTCCTGATCTCCCCTCCCTCCATCTCATCCCAGATCCACTCCTCCAACTTGGCGTCCCCGTCTTGACCTGTCCTACCTGTCCAGCTTTCTTCCCACCTATCCGCTCCACCCTCCCCTCTGACCTATCACCATCACCCCCCACCTACATCTACCTATCGCCTTTCCAGCTATCTCACCCCCACTCCCAATATCCTATTTATCTCTCGGCCCTCTTCCCCCTTCCCACCCCACATTCCTGATGAAGGACCCATGCCTGAAATGTCGATTCTCCTGCTCCTTGGATGCTGCCTGGCCTGCTGTGCATTTTCGACCATACTTTTCGACTCTGGTTACAGTGAGTGGTAGAATTGAGCTAGCACTGAACAAGAGGGGCGCTATATGGATGGGTAGATAATTAATAAGGCAAATTTGGGATGATAGTGTGACAAATTCACCAGTCTTCATTAAGCTTCAGAGAGAAAAGTTCTCGATAAAACTCAGATAAAATATCATAAGATTCAGTCCAAAATTATGTGTACCAAGCCTTTACACTTGTCCAGTATCAACATCAGCAGGGATCATAATAATGGGCAGAATCTAACTAGGTTTGAGGAACATGGGCTATGGTGAAATGAATGAGAATTAATGAAAGCTGGCAGAATTAAATAAGACAACCAACGAGGCCTGTCTTGACATCAGGAAATAGGAAACTTTGTGCTCATGGACAGACATCCAGATCAAGATTGGACCATGATTTGGAGATGCCGGTGTTGGACTGGGGTGTACAAAGTTAAAAATCACACAACACCAGGTTATAGTTCAACAGGTTAAATTGGAAGCACACTAGCTTTCGGAGCGACGCTCCTTCATCAGGTGATTGTGGAGGGCTCGATCGTAACACTGAATTTATAGCAAAAATTTGCAGTGTGATGTAACTGAAATTATACATTGAAAAATTGATTGTCTGTTAAACCTTTCATCTGTTAGAATAAAGTGATAGTTTCACTTCTTTCATGTGTAAATCACAAAATCCACAAAGGTGATAGCTAGACAATATGTTGAAGGTGTTAGCCCCCTGTGTTCTCTGTCTATGACCTGATGTTTAGATTGATTCTAATCTAATAAGTGAGATAACAGTGTTTTACATAAATTCTTGCAGTTTTTGAGCTCAGAGTTCTACATGAATGTATGCAGTTTTTGAGCAAAGTGCAATGTAACTCTGCAATACAAATTCACCCCACAAAATATATGTGTGCATGTGGGTCTTTGTCTGTCTGTGTGTCTGTCTGTCTGTCTGGGGTGGGGTTGTGAGTGTGAGAAAGTGTGTGTGTGTGTGCGTGCTTCCAATTAAACCTGTTGGACTATAACCTGGTGTTGTGTGATTTTTAAGATTGGACCAGGTTGCATCTCAGGGTCGCTCATTTGCTTTCTTACTGCTTGCTTATTTAGTACCTATCTGCATGCTCGCACCATCCATGATTTCCCTGCCTTGCTTTGTCAAATAGTGTAGTCACACAACCAGGCAGCTTGCTTTGCTGGTCAGCAATCCTCTGTCCAGGGGATGCACAGCTTGCTGTATGGCAGTGTCCTATATCAATCTCAAACCTGCGCCACATGCCAGGAGCTTATGCAGCAAACAGATTGCATTTGTAGCAAGCAGGCGGCCATGTCTCAAAGTCTTAGTGAAGTAGTTCTCATTGATATTCTGTGCAGATACTATGGTGGTAATCACTATCGGGGCTTCTGGCACAGTACATCAAAGACAGCCTCCCGTATCCAGGCAATTGGCTATGGTCAGGCATTTATTTGGCATGTTTCCAGTCAAGGGATGGATGTTTCTGCAGTTTGGGAGGGTAGGCCAGGTTCTTATAGAGGCTTACAAAATCATGAGGGGCATGGATAGGATAAATAGACAAAGTCTCTTCCCTGGGGTGGGGTGTCCAGAACTAGAGGGCATTGGTTTAGGGAGAGAGGGGAAAGATATAAAAGAGACCAAAGAGGCAAATTTTTCACGCAGAGGGTGGTACGTGTATGGAATGAGCTGTCAGAGGATGTGGTGGAGGCTGGTACATTTAAGAGGCATTTGGATGAATATATGAATAGGAAAGTTTGGCGGGATATGGGCCAGGTGCTGGCAGGTGGGACTAGATTGGGTTGGGATATCTGGTCAGCATGGACGAGTTGAACTGAAGGTTCTGTTTCCGTGCTGTACATTTGTATGACTCTATAAATTAAGATGAAAAGGGGAGAGGGGTCAAATGGCTGACATGTCTGAAGGAGTGAGAATCATCAAGTCAGACTTTAGGACTGGAGGATCTGGAAGAGGAAGGAATATAGCAGTGACAGGGGAGGCATAGTATCTGCATGGAGGTATACAGTAAAACAAGGCTGCAAACAGGGAACTGTGGGAGGGTGAGGATGGTGTCATCAATAGTCAAGAGCACCTTGGCTTTAAGTGGGGGAAGTGAATGATCTCTGTATGACTCAATGATCACATACGACATGGTCACCCTGTATACCTGGAGCTAGGTGGGAAAAGTAGGCAGGTGCAGGAGCGCATATCTTTGAAAGTAGCAGAACAGATGGAGAGAACTGTTAATAAATCATATAGTGTTCTCAGCTTTAATTATAGGAACACAGAATACAAGAGCAGGGAGGTGATATTGAATTTGTTAAACATTTGTTAGAATTTAGATGAAATATTGTGGACATTTCTGGGTGCCACACTATCAGGAGGATAGGTTCCAGAACATTCCCAGGAATGAAAGCTTCACTTCTGAGGATAGATTGTAGAAATTGGGAGTGTTATGCTTGAAGAGAAGAATGTTAGAAGAGAACTGATACAGTTTTTTTCAAAATCATGAGGGGCTTGCTAAAGTAGGTAAGGAGAGATTTTTCTACTTGTAAAGGAACAAGTACATGAGGACATAGATTTAAAGCAGAAAGTGAGGACTGCAGATGCTGGAGATCAGAATAGAGAGTGTGTTGCTGGAAAAGCGCAGCAGGTCAGGCAGCATCTAAGGAGCAGGAGAATCAATGTTTCGGGCATGAGCCTGAAATCGACATTCCTGAAGAAGGGCTCATGCCTGAAACGTCGAATCTCCTGCTCCTTGGTTGCTGCCTGACCTGCTGCGCTTTTCCAACATAGATTTAAAGTAATCTGCAAAAGAAGCAAGGATGATGTCAGGAAAAATGATTCACACAGTGAGTAGTTAGGGTGAGGAATGCACTGCCTGAAAATGTGGAAACAGATTCAGTAGGGTATAAAATAATGTGCAATGGTAGAGAAATGGCAGAAAATTGGCAGTAGGTAATGATACTTATTTAACAAGCCAATGTAGGCACAATGAGTCAAATGGCCTCCTTCTGTACCATAGCACTTTGTGATTCTGTGATGTAGACGGATTGGTTGGGGACCTGGATAAGTGTGAAGCCCGTGGAGTTTACGGTGTGGATTATCGGGAAAAGAATGTGGATATTTGGTAGTGGGATATGGATGTCTTGGCACCGCCTTAACAGGAGCCCTGGTTTTCTCCTAGGAGGGACAGGATTCTCTCTTTGTAGTGAGGAGCTGAATATCTGGCAGTTCTCCATCTGTACAACCTCAGTCTGCACTATTATGGGCTATCTACTGAAGTGAGAGAAAAGGAAGGGATTGAGTGAGATGAAAGTGGGTGGCACAGCCTCCTCTCCCAAACCTCCAGGAACAGGCTATCACCTGCATCACCTTTCCACCTGGACCACTAGGTTCCTGGCAGAGTCATTTTCCCATTCTGTGACATGTCCGCATTCTGACGGTTAGGACTGTTTTGGAATGCTTGTGTTCATCCAGATGCACAGCAGCCTTTTAAAAGTGGAAAAGATTGAAGGGATGCTGGTCTCTCAGCAGACACCTGCCGACCGGTGAAATATTCCAGGAATGACATGTGGTAAGATAGAGATGGAATTGGAAGTGAGAAATGATGTATAATGTAGTAGATAATTAATAATATGCGATTGATAAGGTAAGGCAGTAAGATGAGATAACTCATTGGGCCTCATGCTGAAAAACCCTTCAAAAAATTCAAAGCAACTTTGACTTAGCCAATAGAACATTAAATCCAGCTCACCTCAATTTAATTTAGCAGAAAGTGAACAATATATAGAAATAATTCAGACCATACTGTATTCCTAGCAGTACTTCAATAGCCAATATTTCTGAATAGTATCAATCAATTTAATATTATGCTCCAAAAGACTATATACATGGAATAAAGACAAGAAGCCAGTTCAAACAAACCAGTTACCACATGAAATCATATACATCTAACTTTGTGAAAAGGATTATTTAATATGTTAGGCAGTCTGAAGTTATATGCTAAATTGAAACCCAAAATGTATCCCCGATATTGAAATACCTTAAAGGGAAGCAGTCCGCACTTTAATTCTCTACAATATAATATATAACTTTCCAATGTACTGGTCTGCTCTAGAACTTATGGGAAAAATGGTCATATTTGGAAAGAAAGATACTCATTTACAAGTGACATTATAAAATCACCTTACCTGGTTCAATATTACTTATTATGATATCAATATATTTATCCCGATCAGTCCTGGTATGTTCATGTTGAAAACCAAGTGCATGCATCACTTCATGTTGTATTATACCAGCTTGTATACAACCACTTGTAGAGAGTGATATTTCTTGTGACTTTCTATTCATTGGTCCTATATATGACCAACATCTAGAAAAATATGGGTTTAAAATATAACAAATGAACTTTCTTACCCGTGAGCTTGAATTTAACTGGAAAAATTAACATATAAACATAAATCATGAAGCTAATACATAAACTAGTAGCATTCTTAAGAATTTGGTATAGTGGGGGGGAGGTGGCAAGTGCTTTAAAATGAGGGCAATTGTACTATAAACACATAGGTCAATGCACGATGGGACAGTTAAGACTGTTACCTATAATTCCCTGAGTGCATATTCAAGAAGATGGGCACCCCACAGCTACACACAATTAGGAAGTGGATGCCCATCTGGCAAGGTAGGAAGAGACAGATGGCACAAAAATCTTCAGACAGCACAGCACTCAAATATTTTCAGTATTGAAGGATGGGAGAGTACAAACAGCTTGTGGGAATGTCGAATATGTCCTTGGCAAGTTTGGGAAGACAACGACCCAGTAGTATTGTCACTAGACTATTAATCTAGAGAGGAGAAAGTGAGGACTGCAGATGCTGGAGATCAGAGTTGAAAATGTGTTGCTGGAAAAGTGCAGCAGGTCAGGCAGCATCCAAGGAACAGGAGAATCAACGTTTCTGAAGAAGGGCTCATGCCTGAAACATTGATTCTCTTACTCTTTGGATGCTGCCTGACCTGCTGCGCCTTTCCAGCAACACATTTTCAGCTATTAATGTAGAGACCCAAATAATGTTCTGGGGTTGAATCCCATCATGGCAGATGGCGGAATTTGGAATCAATTTTTAAAAAAATCTGGCATTAAGAATCTACTGATGATGTTGATTGTTGGAAAAATCCATCTGGTTCACTACAGTCCGTCAGGAAAGGAAATCTGCCACCCTTACCTGGACTAGCCTTCATGTGACTCCAGATCCACAGCAAAGTGGTTAACTCTCAATTGCCCCGTGAAATGGCCATTCAGTTCTACCAATCACTAAAAAAGTATCAAAGAAACGAAACCAGATGGATCACCTGGCATTGACAGGAAAAGACAATAGCAGAAATAGCTTTGTAAACCCTGCAAAGTCCTCTTCACTAACGTCTGGAGGCTAGTGCCAAAATTGGGAAAACTGTCCCACAGGCTAGTCAAGCAACAGCCTGACATAGTCATCCTCACGGAATCATACCTTAGAGAAAATGTCCCAGACACCACTTTCACCATCCCTGGATATGTCCTGTCTCACTTGCAGAACAGACTGACCAGAGATGGTGGCACGGTGGGATACAGTCAGGAGGGAGTTGCCCTGGGAGTCCTCAACATTGACTCCAGATCCTGTGAAATCTCATGCCTTCAGGTTAAACATGGGCAAGGAAATCTCCTGCTGATGATCACGTACCGTCCTCCCTCAGCTGATGAATCAGTACTCCTCCATGTTGAATAACACTTGGAGGAAGCACTGAGGGTGGCAAGGGCACACAATGTCCTTTGGCTAGGGGATTTCAATGTCCACCACCAAGAGTGGCTCAGCAGCAGTTCGACTAATCGAGCTGGTCGGGTTGTAAAGAGCATAGATGTTAGACTGGGTCTTCGGCAGGTGGTGCAGGGAACAATAAGAGAGATTGACATGCTTGACCTCATCTTTACCAATGTGACATCTACAGATACATCTGTCCATGATAGTATCAGTCAGAGTGACCACTGCATAGTCCTGTTGGAGACAAAGTCCCACCATCACATTGAGAATAACCTTCATTGTGTTGTGCGTCACTATCACCATGCTAAATGGGACAGACTTCAAACAAAGGCACTGTGGGCCATCAACAGCAGCAGCATTGTACTACAGCACAATCTATAACCTAAGGCCTGGCACATCCTCCAATCAACCATTACCATCAAGCCAGGAGATCAACACTGGTTCATGGAGAATACTGGAGGGCATGCCAGGAACAGCACCAGGCATGCTTGGTAGATGAGGTGTCAACCTGGTGAAGCCACCAAGCAGAACTACTTGCATGCCAGACAGCATAAGCAGCAAGTGACATCCACATAAGTGATCCCACAACCAAAGGATCAGATCTAAGCTCTGCAGTCCAGCCACATCCAGTGGTGAGTGGCGGTAGATGATTACACAACTCACTGGAGGAGGAGGCTAATGGAAGAGCCCAGCACATCAGTGCAAAAGATAAGGCTGAAATCTTTACAGCAATCCCTTCAGCCAGAAGTGCTAGATAGATGATCCATCTCGGCCTCCTCCAGTGATCCCCAGCATTTCAGATACTATTTCAAGACTCAGCCAATTCCTTTCATTCCACATGCTATCAAGAAATAGTTGGAGGTACTGGATACTGCAAAGGCTACAGGCCTTGACAATATTCTGGCAATAGTCCTGAAGACGTGCTCCAGAACACGCCACTCCTTGAGCCAAGCTGTTCCAGTCCAGTTCCAGGTATCTACCCGACAATGCGGATAATTGCCCAGTTATGTCCTGGATATAAAAAGGACAAATCCAACCTGGCCAAATACTGACCCATCAGTCAACTCTCCATCATTAGTAAAGTGATGGATGGTGTCATCAACAGTGCTATCACACAGCATCTGCTGATTGATAACCTGCTCAGTGATGCCTAGTTTGGGTTCCGCTAGGGCCACTCAGCTCCTGACCTCATTACAGCCTTGGTTCAAACATGGACAAAAGAACTGAATTCCAGATGGTGAGGTGAGAGTGACAGCCCTTGAGATCAAGGCTGCCTTCACCCGGGTGTGGCATCAAGGAGCCTGAGCAAAACTGAATCAATGGGTATTAGGGGGTAAACTCTCCGGGGGTTAGAGTCAGACCTGACAAATAGGAAGATGGTCGTAGCTGTTGGATGTCAGTCATCTCAGCTCCAGGACATCTCTGCAGGAGTTCCTCAGGGTAGTGTCCTAGGCCCAACCGTCCTCAGCTGCTTCATCAATAACCATCCCTTCATCATTAGGTGATAAGTAAGGATGCTCATCGATGAATGCACAATGTTCAGTACTATTTGTGTCTCCTCAGACACTAAAGCAGTCATGTCCAAATGCAACAAGATCTGGACAATATCCAGGCTTGGGCTGAGAAGTAGCAAGTAAGAATCATGCCATACAAATGCTAGGCTATGACCATCTCCAATCAGAGACAAACGAACCACTGCCCCTCGACATTCAACGGTGTTACCATCACTGAACCCCCACTATCAATATCCTGGGAGTTATCATTGAAGAGAAATTCAGCTGGACTCACTACATGAATGCAGTAGCTATAGGAGAAACCAGAGGCTAGGAATCCCGTGGTGAGTAACTTATCTCCTGACACCTGAAAGTCTGTCCATCATCTACAAGACACAAGTCAGGAGTGTGATAGAATACTCTCCACTCACCTGGACAGGTACAGCACCAACAACACTCAAGCAGCTTAACACCATTCAGGACAAAGCAGCCTGCTTGATTGACACTGTATCCACATGGATCCACACTTTTCACCACTAATGCTCAGTAGCAGCAGTGTGTACTATCTACAAGATGTACTGCACAAATTTGCTAAAGATCCCTCGACAGCATCTTCCAAACCTACTACCATTTCCATCAGAAGGACAAGGGTAGCAGATATGTGAGAACATTATCACCTTCAAGGTCCAAGCCACTCACCATCCTGACTTGAAAATATATCGTTGTTCCTTCACTGTCGCTGGGTCAAAACTTGGACTTCGCTCTCTAATGCCATTGTTGGTCAACCCATAGCAGGTGGACTGCAGCAGTTCAAGAAGTCAACTCATTACCACCTTCTGAAGGGCAACTATAGAACCAGGCAATAAATGCTGGCCAGCCAGCGACAGCCACATCCCCCAAAAATGAATAAATACATTTTAAAAATGGTGGAGATGACAGCATGGTTGGGGAAGAAGGGGTGCTTAGCAAAGTATGGGAGGAAACATTTTGGATAGGGTGAAGTGGGTTACTGGCAATATTAGTCACAGAAATGATTGTAGCACTGGAGAGGTTGTATACTGTTAAGGATCTGTTAGGTTGGAAGAATAGAGGAGCTGCTAAAATATCAGAATTTTTCTAGCCCTATGAGAAAAAAAGCAAATCCAGTTCTGAGGAATGAGGAGGGCAGGAAGGTGATGGCATCATAGTAATAATGTTATGTAGACTAGTAATTCGGAACCCTAGGTTAATGATCTGGGGACCTGGAGATGAATTAAATGAAATTTGAAATGGTGAAATTTAAATTCAATAAAATAATGTGGAATTTTAAAAAGTTAGCCTAAAGGTTAAAAATCACACAACACCAGGTTATAGTCCAACAGGTATAATTGGAAGCACACTAGCTTTCGGAGCGACGCTCCTTCATCAGGTGATTGAACGTCACTCTGAAAGCTAGTGTGCTTCCAATTAAACCTGTTGGACTATAACCTGGTGTTGTGTGAGTTTTAACTGTGTACACCCCAGTCCAACACCAGCATCTCCAAATCATAGCCTAAAGGTGATCAAGTAATCATTGTGAATGTTGCCACAATGAGTTCACTTCTGTCCTTTCAGGAAGGGAATTTACCATCCTTACTTGGTCTGGCTGCATAACTCTGACGCACACTCTTTGTCTTAATAATTCAGAGTAGGCAACAAATTTTGGCTTGCCAGTAATCTCCACATCCATCAACTTTGTTTTTAAAATATAACCTTCTGTGTTTTGGTGAAAGAACATTTGGGAAACACATAATGTTACATCAACTAAAGCAGTTACGGAAAAGGACAGGTACAAAGAAGCGTAAAAATTATTAACTTGAGAGTCAAAATTGAATATTTTAACAATTGATGTGATAATAGAACAATAGGCAATCAAGCTGAATAAAAAGTTCAGAGCAGATTCTAACAAGAAAATAAGAGGCACACAAAGAGACTACAAGGAAAAAACTAGTAGTAAACATAAAAGGGAACCATACATTACACGAATCCAAGCCAGATGCAGGAGCATGGAACAAGACACAAGCCTTTTCTTTAGGTCCCAAGCTGAAAATTTGATACTGTTCTTGCGGCTTGCACTGAATGTTGCTGGAGCACCGCAGCAGGCTCGAGGCAAAAATGTTGGTCAGGAAACACAATAGTGGCTTAAGATGGCAGGCTATTGGAAGCTTGAGAGTATTTTTATGGATATAATGTAGGCGCTTCGCAAACAGGTCATCCAGTCTGCACTTTGTCTAGCAATTTACAGGAGACCACATTGTGAACAGCAAATACTGTAGATTAGATTGAGTGAAGTGCAGGTAAATTTGCTGCATTACCTAGAAGGTAGTCTGTGGCCTTAGATAGAGAGGACAGAGAAGGTAAATCGGCGGGGGGAGGGAAGCGGGGAATAGGTGTTACAGTTTCTGTAATGCATGGGATGGAGCCGTGGGTATGTAGAGGTACTGGAAATGGAGAAGGAGGGACCACAGTGTCATAGTGGAATGATCCCTTTGAAACGCTGACTGGGAATGTATGTCTGGTGATGGCATCCCACTGGAGGTGGTTGAAATGGTGGCTTACTATCCTTCAAATTTAGATTCTGGTGAGGTTGGGTCCCTGCCCTTTTATGGGAAAGAAGAGAAGGGGTGAGGGCAGAAGTGCAAGAAATGGTTCCTGTCAAACATGGTGGCAGGGAATTCTCAGTTGAGGAAAAAGATGGACATTTCTGAGAAACCCTTGTGAAAAACTGTATCATCAGAATAGATACAATGGAAATGGAGAAACTGGGAGATAGGAATTGAGTCCTTACATGTAGCAGGGTATGAGAATGTTTAGTCCAAGTAATTGTAGGAGTCGGTGAGTTTGTAATGGATATCGGTGGTCAGCCTCTTCCTAGAAACAGAAACAGAGATATTGAGGAAAGGCAGGGTTGAGTCAGAGATGAATCAGGTGAAGATAGAGCTGGGTGGAAATTGGATGTGAAATTGATCAATTTTTCCAATTCTGAACAAGAGAAAGAAGCAATGCCAATGATGTAATCTATGTACTAGATAAAGAGTCGTTAAGGAGGGTGTGGGGGAGGTGGATGGGGCACAAATAGGATCGGAACAGGGAATGTTCTACATACCCCAAAAATAAGCATAACTGGGGCCCATGCAACTACCAATGGTCACAAATTTGATCTGAGAAAAATGAAAAGAGTTAAAGGAAAAGTTGTTCAAAATGAAGACGAGTCAGGTGGAGGATGGCCATGGTGGATGGGGATGATTCAGGCCTTCGAATGAGGAAGAACCAGAGAGCTGTAAGACCATTCTGAAAGGGGATAGACATGTAGAGGGATTGCATGTCCATAGTGAAGAGGAGGTGGCTGATGCCTGCAAACTGGAAGTTTTGAAACAAATGCAAAGGGTCAGAAGAATCATGGATGTAAGTTGGATAAGACTGGACAAGAGTAGAAAAGAAATCGAATCAAGGTGGGAAGAAATAAGTTCAGTGGGGGAAGAACAGGCGAAGCCATGAGTCTGCCTGGGTAGACCTGTTTATAGATTTTGAGAAGATGGTAAAAGTGGGCTGTATAGGGCTGGGGAATCGTGAGCTTGGAAGCTGTGGAGTGGGGTGTGGGAGGATGGTGGATCACTAGCTAAGTACAGTAATCATTACAGACAATGGACACTATAGCCCAATGTCAAATGGTGGAGTCATGGTTTGGGGAGATAGGAGGAGGTCTTGAAGAGTTGACACTCAGCTTATGCAGTGCAGAGTCAGACAACAGCAACATCGCTCTTGTTGGCAGGCTTGAGTACAAAGTCAGAGTTGGGTCTTAGAACATGAAGTCCAGAGGGATATAACGGGTGACAAGGTCAGAGAAATTAAGGCAATCAATGTCACATCAACAGTTTTCAATGAACAGGGCAAGTACAGGCAAAAGGCTAGAGGGAGCAGTTCAGGTGGAAATGGATGAAGGGATCTGTGGGACGGTGAGGACTCTTGTCCAAATAATTGGGCAAAGACACAAAGGCGATGGAAGAAGAGTTCAATATCATTTTGTGCCTGAAATTCATTGTGGTAGGGTCTCAGCAGGATAAAACTAAGTCCTTTACTGAATAAAGCAGAAGTCAGTAGGGATAGTAAGTATCTAGGTAAAAACAATGAGTATGGTTGCTGGAAACCAGATTTTGGATTAGTGGTGCTAGAAGAGCACAGCAGTTCAGGCAGCATCCGAGGAACAGTAAAATCGACATTTCAGGCAAAAGTCCTTCATCAGGAATAAAGGCAGAGAGCCTGAAGTGCGGAGAGATAAGCTAGAGGAGGGTGGGGGTGGGGAGAAAGTAGCATAGAGTACAATAGGTGAGTGGGGGAGGAGATGAAGGTGATAGGTCAGGAAGGAGAGGGTGGAGTGGATAGATGGAAAAGAAGATAGGCAGAAAGGACAAGTCCGGACAAGTCATGGGGACAGTGCTGAGCTGGAAATTTGGAACTCGGGTGAGGTAGGGGAAGTGGAAATGAGGAAACTGTTGAAGTCCACATTGATGCCCTGGGGTTGAAGTGTTCCGAGGCGGAAGATGAGACGTTCTTCCTCCAGGCGTCTGGTGGTGAGGGAGCACCGGTGAAGGAGGCCCAGGACCTCCATGTCCTCGGCAGAGTGGGAGGGGGAGTTGAAATGTTGGGCAACAGGGCGGTGTGGTTGATTGGTGCAGGTGTCCCAGGGATGTTCCCTAAAGCACTCTGCTTGGAGGCGTCCAGTCTTCCCAATGTAGAGGAGACCACATCGGGAGCAATGGATGCAATAAATGATATTGGTGGATGTGCAGGTAAAACTTTGATGGATGTGGAAGGCTCCTTTAGGGCCTTGGACGGAGGTGAGGGAGGAGGTGTGGGCGCAGGTTTTGCAATTCCTGCGGAGGCAGGGGAAGGTGCCAGGATGGGAGAGTGGGTTGTTGGGGGTGGTGTGGACCTGACCAGGTAGTCACGGAGGGAATGGTCTTTACGGAAGGCGGAAAGGGGTGGGGAGGGAAATATATCCCTGGTGGTGGGGTCTTTTTGGAGGTGGCGGAAATGTCGGCAGATGATTTGGTTTATGCGAAGGTTGGTAGGGTGGAAGGTGAGCACCAGGGGCGTTCTGTCCTAGTTACGTTTGGAGGGGTGGTGTCAGGAGACAGAGTTGGGGGAAGAAGGAAGGTTCCTTTCATGTCCTTACCCACCCTCACACCCCAGGCCCTGTGGGCTGCTTTCAACACAGTCAACTCATTTTCACCTCCTCATGATCCTCTTCACCAGCTTTCTCCTTCCCTGGCTTATTACCAACAATTCCTTTGCCTGCCTGCCTTATTTTCTCTCTTGTCTGGGCTCTGTATTCACATGTCTGCTTAATCCTTTCTGCTCCACTTCCTCTCATCAGCAGATATACAGCATTTCTCAAGCTGCTATTTGTCTTGAAGGTGATCATTGGACTCAAAATGTTAACTCTGCTCTCTCTCCACAGATGCTGCCAGACCTACTGAGTTTCTCCAGCAATTTCTGTTGTTGTTTCAGATGTTCAGCCTCCATAATTCTGGTTTTATTTTAATCCAGTTTTAATCTGTGACTACAGGATGCGCAAATAGAGTCAGAGTCACAGAGATGTTCAGATGGTTACAGACAGACCATTTAGTCGAACTCGTCCATGCCGACCAGATATCCCAACCCAATCTAGTCTCACTTGCCAGCATCTGGCCCATAACCCTCTAAACCCATCTTATTCATATACCCATCCAGATGCCTTTTAAATGTTGCAATTGTACTCGCCTCCATCATCGGCAGCTCATTCCATACACATACCACCCTCTGTGTGAAAAAGTTGTCCCTTAGGTCTCTTTTATATCTTTCCCCTCTCACTATTCTTCGTCATTTATATAAATGATTTGGATGTGAGCATAAGAGGTATAGTTAGTAAGTTTGCTGACAACACGAAAATTGGAAGTGTAGTGGACAGTGAAGAACAACATTCCGTTAGGAAGGAGACCAGAATTGCAAGCAATATTCCAACAGTGGCCTAACCAATATCCTGTACATCCGCAACATGACCTCCCAACTCCTGTACTCAATACTCTGACCAATAAAGGAAAGCATACGAAATGCCTTCTTCACTATCCTATCTACCTGCGACTCCACTTTCAAGGAGCTGTGAACCTGCACTCCAAGGTCTCTTTGTTCAGCAGCACAGGGTTCAGAAAAGATTTACAAGGATGTTGCCAGGATTGGAGGATTTGAGCTATAGGGAGAGGATGAACAAGCTGGGGCTGTTGTCCCTGGAGCGTCGGAGGCTGAGGGGTGACCTTATAGAGGTTTACAAAATAATGAGAGACATGGATAGGATAAATAGGCAAAGTCTTTTCCCTGGGGTCTGTAACCGTCTGAACATCTCTGTGACTCTGACTCTATTTGCGCATCCTATAGTCACAGATTAAAACTGGATTAAAATAAAACCAGAATTATGGAGGCTGGAACTAGAGGGCATAGGTTTAGGGTGAGAGGGGAAAGATATAAAAGAGACCTAAGGGGCAACTTTTTCACAGAGGGTGGTACATGCATGGAATGAGCTGCCAGAGGAAGTGGTGGAGGCTGGTACAATTGCAACACTTACGAGGCCTTTGGATAGGTATATGAATAGGAAGGGTTTGGAGGGATATGGGCTGGGTGCTGGCAGGTAGGACTAGATTGGGTTTGGATATCTGGTCGGCATGGACGGGTTGGACCGAAGGGTCTGTTTCCATATCGTACATCTCTATGAGTCTATAATGGAATTTTAATATATGCCAGAATAGTGTATGAAGGAGCTCTTGTAAGAACTGTATTTCGGGATTCTATTGCTGCCTCGAAGTTGTGCTGTGATTGCTGAATAAAAGAGACTATTTTCACCACTCCCTGTTTCTAGCCATTATTTGAACATGATCCAACAAATATAAACAGATAACTTAGGGAAAGGACACCAGAAAACAGATAGCATTGTAAGAGGGCATTTATAAAACATTACTTAGTCATTATGAACTTGGGAAAATAAGTAATCACAGCTTCATAAGACACCTAACAGCACCCACTCAGTATGATACAGCTAGAAAAGCACAGCAGGTCAAGCAGCATCCGAGGAGCAGGAGAATCAACGTTTCAGCTATAAGCCCTTCATCTGGATTTAGGCTGTGGGCAGGGGGGCTGGGAGATAAATGGGAGGGAGGGTGGGGCTGGGGGGAAGGTAGCTGAGAATGCAGTAGGTAGATGAAGGTGGGGGTGAAAGCGATAAGTAGGAGAGAAGGGTGGAGTGGATAGGTGGGAGTAGAGATGGACAGGTCAAGAAGGTGTTGCCGAGTTTGAGGCTTGGGACTGGGATAAGGTGGAGGGAGGGAAAATGAAGAAACTGGTGAAATCCACATTCATCTTGTGTGGTTGCAGGGTCCCAAGGTGGAAGATGAGGTGGAAGAGAAGGTGGTTAGGGTTTGGCGATGGAGGAGGCCCAGGAACTGCATGTCCTTGGTGGATTGGGAGTGGGACTTGAAGTGTTCAGCCACGGGGCAGTGGAGTTGGTGGGTGCAGGCAGGTTTCTCAGAGATGTTCTCTGAAACAATCCGCAAGTTGGCGTCCTGTCTCCCCAGTGTAGAGGAGATCACATTGGGTGCAACAGATTACTGTAGATTGATGTGTGTGGAAGTACAGGTAAATTTCTGTCAGATGTAGAAGGATCCTTTGGGACCTTGGACAGACGTGAGGGGGAAGATGTGGGCGCAGGTTTTTCACTTCTTGAGGTGGCAGTGGAAGGTGTCATGAATAGGGGATGGGCTGGTGAGGGGTTTGGTTCTGACAAGGGAGTCACAGAGGGAATGATATCTCTGAAAAGCAGATAGAGGTGGGGAGGGAAATATATCCCCAGTGGTGGGGTTTATTTACAGGTGCCTGAAGTGGCGGAGGATGATGTGATGTATCCAGAGGTTGTTGGGGTGGAAGGCGAGGACCAGGATGTTCTATCCTTGCTGCAATTGGAGGGATGGGATTCAAGGCCAGAGGTAACGGAAGTGGAGGAGATGTGCTGGAGGGCATCGTTGACCACGGGGAAGGTAAAATTGCAGCCTTTGAAAAATGAGGCCATCTGTGATGTTCTGTGATGGAACTGGTCCTCCTGAGTGCTGATGTGGCAGAGGCAGAGGAATTGGGAATAGTGGATGGCGTTTTTACAGGAGGCAGGATGGGAGGAGGTGCAATCCACATAGCTGTGGGAGTCTTTGAGTTTGTAATAAATGTCCGTGTCTGCAGTCCTCACTTTCTCCAATTATGATACAGCTATCAAAAATCTGGGGAAGGGCAGGAACATGCTGATGTCAATATTGCATGATGTAACCATTGTAACATGGAAAGTATAAATATCCTTTATTTATGGGGGGAGAGAAAAAAAAGTGGCTTGGAGTCTGTCCCCAGAATCCTCTTGCAGGCTGTACGTTAAGGAGCTCTGAATAAATAATTAATTCATGCAGTTGAACACAGGACTATTTAAAATCTCCCTATTATAGTATTCTTCAAGTCAAAGAGTAACGTCTAAAATATTCTAAAGTCTATCATGTGTAGTGAAGTCAATAATCATGTAGTTATCTCAAGTGTTCGCAGACACTGGTTACTCAGGAAATACAAAACCATTCATTCAGAAGAACAAAGAAATTTCAGCCTGAAGTTAAGGGAGGTTTTATTTCAAAAGGAAGGAGGTAAGCTGGGAAGCCCTGCCTTGTAAATTCCTTAATTTCCAACTGAAGACCTGATAAAACAAGGAACTCTCCTTGTCAATTGCTGTTCAAAACGCCCGAGCAGGAATTGACCACAAAGGAAACATTTATCACCAGTTGTGTGATCAAGGAAAACTTAATTTAAAAATGTTCCAATGCCCAAAGTGACCTTCCAATGGTCTCTTTTAAAGAACCCATTTAAGGCACTGTCACAAAATTTGAAATAAATTAATTTTCTACAACTCTTTAACATTTACTTTTCCAAAAACTTTAAAAGTGTCATGTTAAAGTATAAAATATTAAAATACTAAATATTAAAATTAACTACTAATCTATGTAACTTCTCTTTTGGAGGAACATAAAAATGAAACAGCAGGTATAAATGCATTCCAATGTAAAATGTGGACAAAGTAAAAAAAAATGTTAAGACAAATCCTTACTTTGCAAGGACATCCTTGAAAGGACAATAACATTAAACAGATATCCATACAGTGCAGGTAAAAGCTGCAGGTGGCAAGGTGGCTCAGTGGTTAACATTGCTGCCTCACAGCACTAGGGAGCTGAGTTCAATTCCAGCCTCGGGCAACTGTCTGTGTCGAGTTTGCTCATTCAAAATCTGTGGGAAGATTTGTAACGCGGGTGCTTGTTGTTGTGGTTCTGTCCGCCAAGCTGGGAATTTGTGTTGCAGGTGTTTCGTCCCCTGTGTAGGTGACATCCTCAGTGCTTGGGAGCCTCCTGTGAAGCTCTTCTGTGATCTTTTCTCCAGCATTTGTAGTGGTTTGAATCTGCCGCTTCCGGTTGTCAGTTCCAGCTGTCCGCTGCAGTGGCCGGTATATTGGGTCCAGGTCGATGTGCTTATTGATTGAATTGGCCATGTTACAATGCCCGTAGTGTTCAGGGATTTGTAGATTAGGTGCACAAGTCAGGGTAAATATAGGATAGCAGGGTAGACAAATGGGTCTGGGTGGGTTACTCTTCGGAGGGTCAGCATGGACTTCTTGCGCCAAAGGGTCTGTTTCCACACTGTAAGGATTCTATGATTCTATAGAAAATCTGAAAGCAGTACATTCTGAATGCGATCCTTAGGCATTATACTCCACTCAGTAAGACAAATTCTGGCCTCAGGTTCTCTTGGCCACATCATACCAAATTTTGAATTAATTTCAATAATAGCTGAGAGGGACAGGCATTGTATTGTGGCCTGGAAACATTGACTGTAGTTTACAAAGTAGCAAGCACCTTGCAAGGTGTCCTAGCCTGTTGATATAATATGTGCGACTGACTTCATACCTTGGAGCACTTAACATTGTACAATGCAAAGAATACCTAACTTCTGTACCTTCATTCTTGTAATTGCAACTAGAATGACACCCACTTACAAAGTTGATGAAGATAAATGAACATATATGTGAAAACATATTTGTCATGAAATTTCATGTATACCACTTTTGTGCCCTTCAGAGATTGTTTTCTTGCTTTTCTTTCCACTATGTCTTGGTGAGGTCCATGACCTGCAGGTGGATTGGAGGGAACCTGCTCAATGTACAGCCTCCAATGTTTGAGTCAAGTGACCCCAGAGTTGTTTGTGTATAGAAGACCCAGACATTTAAAGTCTGGTTGAAGATTTGTAGCTCGGGTGTCTGTTGTTGTGGTTCTGTTCGCCGAGCTGGAAGTTTTTGCTGCAAACGTTTCGTTCCCTGGCTAGGGAACATCATCAGTGCTATTGGAGCCTCCTGTGAAGCGCTGCTTTGATGTTTCTTCCGGTATTTATAGTGGTTTGTTCTTGCCGCTTCCGGGTGTCAGTTTCAGCTGTAGTAGTTTGTATGTGGGGTCCAGGTTGATGTGTCTGTTGATGGATGTTCTTGCCGTTTCCGGGTGTCAGTTTCAGCTGTAGTGGTTTGTATATGGGGTCCAGGTCTATGTGTCTGTTAATGGAGTTTGTGGATGAGGCATGGCATTCATCCACAAACTCCATTAACAGACACATAGACCTGGACCCCATATACAAACCACTACAGCTGAAACTGACACCCGGAAACGGCAAGAACATCCATCAACAGACACATCAACCTGGACCCCACATACAAACTACTACAGCTGAAACTGACACCCGGAAGCGGCAAGAACAAACCACTATAAATACCGGAAGAAACATCAAAGCAGCGCTTCACAGGAGGCTCCAATAGCACTGATGATGTTCCCTAGCCAGGGAACGAAACATTTGCAGCAAAAACTTCCAGCTCGGCGAACAGAACCACAACAGACCCAGACATGCTGCAAAGACTGTCATTGTATTTTTTTGGTATTTTTCATTGTGGACTGAAAAAGGTAAAGAACTGTATTAAATTGAAAGACTGTTACATGTTTTGAATGCAAGTAACCTGTCAAACATTATAAACAACTGTTTAAACAGTTGCTAGCAGTTGGAATGTAGTTTACAGACAAATTATATGAGGATGATTGTGTTTTTTTTCACAAACACACTGATCCAGCTCGCAGAGTGACCAGGATGTTTGACACTCCTTTTATTTAGAACCTCTGACACTCCTATTTATTTTTTTCTCTTTTTTTTAATCCCTACACAACCACCTGACAGCAGTAGTGTTTATTTTTTCCCAGCACCCATATCATATGTGTGCAGATGAGAATGATTGTATATAAATAGAGATTTGGCTAATAACAAGTAGTCATGATTTAGGGATGCCACACACACGCACACATAAACCCACATGCACGCATACACATATATGTTTGCGGGGTGAATTTGTACTTTGCTCAAAAACTGCCTGAATCCATGTAAGATTCTGTTAATTCATTTTTTTAGATTAGAGTCAGTCTAAACATTATGGCACAGACAGCAGCACACATCTTCAATGCATTATCTGGGCTGATGCCAATTGTTAAAGTTAACCTGAAAATGAAACTTTTAAAACAAGTTTTGTGATTTACATATGAAAGAAGTGAAACTAACATGGTCATTCTAACAGATGAACAATCAAGGTATTTTTCAATGTATAATTTCAGTTACATCACGCTGTAAACTTCTGCTCTAAATTCTGTGTCTTACAGCTGTGTACTCCACAACCACCTGATGAAGGAGCGGTGCTCCAAAAGATAGTGCATCCAATTAAACTAATAACATGATTTGGAGACGCTAGTGTTGGACTGGGGTGTACAAAGTTAAAAATCACACAACACCAGGTTATAGTCCAACAGGTTTAATTGGAAGCACACTAGCTTTCGGAGCGACGCTCCTTCATCACTTGATGAAGGAGCGTCGCTCCAAAAGCTAGTGTGCTTCCAATTAAACCTGTTGGACTATAACCTGGTGTTGTGCGATTTTAAACTAATAACAAGTAGCTAATTGATAACTGGTCATTAGGCCACAGACCAAACAGGTAGCTGAACAGCTTGGGATAATGAACAAGATAAAAATAAGTCATTAAATTGATACCTGCAGAGAATTTTTCTCTGTTCTGCAAAGAAAAAAAACCCTAAGTCTGAAGAAAACCAGTTTATTTTTCCTTCATTAATTGCTGTTAGCTATAACTTGTAATTAACAAGCCAGAGACCTTTCTATAAGTGTGAACCAGTCCCCTGTGCCTCCTGCAAACCAATGAAGGAAGAACAAGAAACAATATTCTGAGCAGCACAAGAGTAATTTCAACAACTACTGAATTGCCACCCCAATCTTTTACTCTGCCTATATAGCCATGATATTTCCTTGTCTGTGTAAGGGGAGTTCATAAGGAGTTTAGAGTTTTAACCAGTAGACTTATATACCAACAGCTCATCATTGTTTATCTGTAGTTAGAGTCTAGTTACTTATTACTTACCCGTCTCCATTACTGAACTCAAGGTACTCATTCTGATTTGTTCGGTGCAGAAATCTGATGCATGTCAAAATATTAAACTGCATTAAAGCATCAATTATTACTTGCTGCTGCCATTTATCTAGGTATTAAAAAAAACAATATTCATTAATAAATAATAAAAAAAACTGATGTCACTTATAAATTATAAAATAGCTATTAAATGTGGAGGTGGCATAATAATAATGTGTAATGATGCTGTGGCTTTAAGAGGTTAATTTTTTTCTGTTCTGTTTTGAAAGAGAACGGTTTTAAGGCAAAGGAGACAAGTGGAAAAGCCAGTAAGGTCAACAGCTTGTGAAGCCTTGGGTGCTTTTTTAGAAATTAGAAGAATAGCAGCAGCCTGAAGGTGTGGTTAAACTTTTAGTTTAGCGTTCAGCAGTTGCTGTTCGGGTTTTGAAGAGGTGGACGCTATTTTTGTCTCTCTCTTGGCTCTCTGCCTGCTACGAGAGTCACGTGTGAGACAATCCAATTTCTGAATTTGCCTTTTGCTAAGGGTGTGGTCACAGGAGCTTACTATGTTGGAACAGTAATAGGCATTGTATCTATTATTCTGTTGAGTTTTCCAATAGAGTTAAGTTATTTTGATTCTTTCTTTCATTATATTTTAACTATAAGAGAATGAATAGAGTGTGTATTGCTTGAAATCTGGTAGTTTAACAATCGAATTGCATCTGGAACGCAACACCTTACATTTATCTTTAAAATAAGAAAATGTTAGGGTTTAGACTATTTTCTGAATATTTTGAGGGGATTTGGTCTGGTTCAAAGCAAGCGCTACTGGAACAGTAATTCAGAGCCCCAAACTTATATTGTGGGAGCAGGGGTGAGCATGACAGATGGTGAAGTCTGAATTCAGTAAAATCTGGAAATAAATGCTGGCGACCATTGTTGATTGTAATAAAAAACCATGTTGTTCACTAAGATCCTTTAGGGAAGAAAACTTGCAATTATCTAGTCTAGCCTAAATGTGAAACAAGACCCACACGTAGCTTGGTCACAGTAAACTGCCCATAGTGTCCAGGAATGTGTATATTAGGTGGAATAGACATGGGAAATGCAGGGATAGGGTTGGAGATTGTGTCTGTGTTGGATGCTCTTTGGAGGGTTGGTGTGGACTCAATGGGTTAAATGGCCTGCTTCCACACTGTAGAAATTCTATGGTTTTATGATTTCACAGCAATGTGCCCTCTGAAGTAGCCCAGGGAGCCAATCAGTTCAACGGCTACTGGAAATGAGCAGTAAATGCCATTCTTACCCACAATGCCCATATCCGATACAAAAATCAAATGACAAAAAATTTACATAGCTGGTAATTTTACTGCACAATTACGTTGAGACAGTTCACCTAATGTTAATGCTACACCACATTTCATTCTAGAGGTAATTTTGTTTTATTGCTAATCGCCTGACTTGCCTAGTTTATGAGATTAGTTCAGGGAAATCGTTTTGGGAGACATATATGACATCATTATTATCAATTGGAATGGAGAGGATTGGGTAATTCCTTTACAATTACTCCATGAGACCTCACTGGTCTGAGCAACTGCAATAGATATTATGCAAATATTTTGTCTGCTATGTTTTTTTGTTCAGTAAATAAATTTGTCGTAAATGGATTGTTTCCTCATTTTTATGTTGAACATTCCGTTCCACCTCCAATTTATTGGCTGACATACTGATAATTTTGGAATCCTTTATTAAAGGGAGACTGATTTTTTTGAAAGACAAGACAAGACAGATAAAAAAGGAAACTGAAAAACAAATCAAATGGCTACAGGGAAAAGTTAGAGCAGCGAGACTAAACGAATTGCAGAAAGTCAGCTCATAACAGACACAATGGATCAAAGAGACTCATTTCTGTGCTGGATCTACTCTATGGTTCTGTGATCCTTAGAAGAGAGGAGCTCAAGTAAACATTCATCCCCTACAGGAGATGACAGAGTTGATAATTGGAAATTAGAAAATAATGCATTTGAACAATTTTTTTAATCTGGCTTCATGATAGCTGAGAGTAAAAGCATCTTACTAATGGAAGCAAATCAAGGATGGAAAGGGAGAAGCTCAAAACATTACTATTTATGAGAGTAAACATCTGTAGGTGAAGGTGAGGGTGTCAATAGGAGGAAAAATGTACTTGATATCCTTGATAAACAGCTGCAGCAGATGCATTAGTAGGATGACCATGACACAGTCTTTGTTGAGATAAAGTCCTGCCTCACATTGTGGATGCCTTCTATCATGTTGTGTGGCACTCCCAGCATGCTAAATGGGACAGATCGAGAAGTTCTGACTTTGGCATCCATGAGACATTGAGAATTATTAGCAGTGGCGGAACAATACTTAATCACTGCCAATAATCTCATGGTCCAGCACGTGGCCAATTCAAAATTACTATTAAGTCTTGGGGGTCAAACCTGTTTCAATGAAGAGTGCAGGAAGAAAAGCCAGGAAAAGAACTAGACATACTTAAAAATAAGGTATCAACCTGGTGAAGCTACAGCAGAAGATTACTTGCATGTCATGGAGCAGAAAAAAGGAATAGACAGAGCTAAATGGTCCCACAACCAAGTGACAGCACTTGAATCTGTCACCTATGTCAGGAATGGCAGCAGACAATTAATCAAGTGACAAAAGGAGGAAGCTCCACAAATATCTCCATATGGGAGAGCCCAGCACAACACAGCAAATGGTACAACTGAAGCATGTGCATCCATCTTCAATCAGAAGTGCTAAGTGCATGATCTATCTCAGGCTCCTCCAGTGATCTCCAGCAACACAGATGATACTCTTTAGGCAATTTGATTCACTTCTTGCAATATCAGGAAATGGTTGAACATAGTGGATTATACAAAGGCAACAGACTTTTTTTTTATTTCAAAAATATACTTTATTCATAAAATATTTTGATGGTCTGTACAGCTGGTCATGCCATGCATACATAAACATTCCATTTCTTTGCATTGAGAGATCTGAATTTATCATTTGTATATACAGGTCTGTATGTTTATCAATCATATATCTATATATTTAGCTGAGGCGTCAGCAGAGCCCAAATGACTGGGTGGGCCTACTGTTCTTCTTAGGCAGGCAGACGTTACACAGTGGTCTTTCCCCACCACGCCTGGGCGGCAGCTACCTCAAGCTTCAACGCGTCCCTCAACACTAGTGCTGGACCTTGGAATGTGCCAGTCTGCAACACTCAGTCGGGGTCAACTCCTTCAGCTGGAAGATCAACAGGTTTCAGACCACCCAGAGAGCGTCCTTCACCGAGTTGATGATCCTCCAGGCACAGTTGATGTTTGTCTCGGTGTGTGTCCTGCGGAACAGACCGTACAGCACAGAGTCCCGCGTCACGGCGCTGCTCGGGACGAACCTCGACAAACACCACTGCATTCCTCTCCAGACTTCCTCTGCATAGGCACATTCCAGAAGGAGGTGTGTGACAGTCTCATCCCCCCCGCAGCCGCTTCGAGGGCAGCGTGCAGTGCAGCTGAGAGTCCGGGCATGCATAAAGGATCTCACCACCAGCCAAGCCATGCCTTGGTGCTTGTTGGAAAGTTCTGGCGATGAGGCATTCTGCCCAATGGCTTTGACAGTCTGCTCAGGGAACAGCTCGACAGGATCCGCCCTCTCCTTTTCCCGAAGGGTCTCAAGGACACTACGTGCTGACCACTTCCTGATGGACTTATGGTCAAAGGTGTTTTTCTTCATAAACTTCTCCACGAAGGACAGGTGATACGGAACGGTCCAACTACTCGGAGTGTTCCGCGGCAGCGAGGCCAGGCCCATCCTTCGCAACACCGGGGACAGGTAGAACCTCAGTACGTAGTGACACTTGGTGTTTGCGTACCGGGGATCCACGCACAGCTTGATGCAGCCACACACAAAGGTGGCCATCAGGGTGAGGGTGGCATTGAGTGTAATTTTTCCCTCGTTGCCCAGATCTTTATACATCCCTTCAGACCCGGTCCATCTTTGACCTCCATGTAAATTGGAAGATGGTCCGGGTGACTGCAGCGGCACAGGTTCTGGGAATAGGCCAGACCTGTGCCATGTATAACAGCAATGACAGTGCCTCACACCTGATGATCAGGTTTTTTCCTGCGATGGAGAGCGACCGTAGCTTCCATCTGACCAGTTTCTGCCTCATTTTGCTGATACGCTCCTCCCAAGACTTGGCGCACGCCCCAGCCCTCCCAAACCAAATGCCCAGCACCTTCAGGTGGTCAGTCCTGACGGTGAAGGGGATCGAGGATTGGTTGGCCCAGTTCCCGAAGAGCATGGCCTCGCTCTTGCCTCGGTTTACCTTGGCCCCCGAGGCCCATTCGAACTGGTCACATATGCACACGAGTCTGTGCATGGACAGCGGATCCGACCAGAAAACGGCGACGTCATCCATGTACAGGGAGGCCTTAACCTACAGGTCCCCGCTGCCAGGAATAGTCACCCCTCTCAGGCTCGCATCCTTCCTGATGGACTCGGCAAATGGCTCTATGCAGCACACAAACAAGGCAGGAGAGAGAGAGGGCAGCCCTGCCTGACTCCAGATCTGACTGGGAAGCTATCTGATTCCCACCCATTGATTGAGACTGCACTGACAATGTTGGTGTAGCTCAGTCTGATCCAATTGCAGATTCCCTCCCCAAAGCCCATTTTGGAGAGAACATCTCTCATATGCCTATGTGATACCCTGTCAAAGGCTTTCTCCTGGTCCAGGGTATCGGGCAGGTGACCAACCCTCTGTCCTGCACTTAGGCGATCGTATCCTTGAGGGGTGCGAGACTCTCAGCGATCTTCCTGCCCGGTACAGCACAGGTTTGGTCAGGGTGAATCACCGACCCCAGGGCAGACCTGACCCGGTTGGCGATAACCTTTGACAGAATTTTGTAATCTGCATTCAACAGCGAGATTGGTCTCCAATTTTTGAGTTTCTCCCTCTCTCCCTCCCGCTTGTAGATGAGGGTGATGATGCCTTTCCTCATGGATTCACTCATGGTATCTGCCCGAAGCATACTGACATACACCTCCAGCAGGTCCTGGCCAATCAAGTCCCGCAGAGCAGAATAGAGCTCGACAGGTAAGCCGTTGCTTCCGGGAGTTTTATTCTTTTCGAAAGATTCGAGGGCCTTGGTCAGCTCGTCCAGAGATAGCGGCTGGTCCAGCCTCTTCCGTGTTCTGTCGTCTAAGACCTCCGCGATAGAGAACAGGGTGGCCTCGCTGTTGGTTGACTTCGCTTCATACAGACTGGCATAGAAGGATTTGCTGATCCTCATGATGTCAGCCTGAGATGACGTTATCGAGATTTCTTCTTTCGTCAGCAACAGTGGAAGCTGCTGCAGGACGGCTAACCGTTCACTCTTACCCACTGGGGCGTACACATTAATCAGTCTCAGAGGAGCATTCCTGTACATGACTTCGGTGACAAGGAGGCGTCCGCCCACCACCTCCTTAACCTCGGAGATGGTGAAGTTGCTTCCTCGCAACAAGATACCCAGGCCGGAGGCGCAGCTATTGTTGCCCCCCGACCAAACTGACGGCCTGTGGGCCCACAAGCTCGACCATCTCCTGTAGCTGCTGAGGTGCGGTATCCCACACTCCTGCAGAAACAGGAGGTCGGCTTTAACGTTGGCCAGGAAGGCCATCGTAGAAACACATCATGTAGCCGATTTGTTGCTACGCACATTGATGCTGGCAATTCTTTTCCCCATTTTAAAAGTTTACGAGGTTACCAGTGTCCATTTGCTGCTGGTTTTGCCTCTCTGGGGTAGCTGTGTGCATCCCCGTGGTGACGGCAAACTGCTGGATCTTCCCAGGGCTGAGGTAGCTGTCCGGCTCCACGCTGGGGCCATTTCCCCACTCTGGTGTCTTCGGGTCGGACCCTGTGCGAGGGTCCGCACAGTCCAATTCTCCATCTGACAGCGGGGCTGTCATAGGACCGCTTCTCCCAGTTACCTGGAGCTCTGGGCCGGTGGGTACCTCTTGGTTCTCACTGGGTGGGGGGAGGTTTCTACTCATCCCCACAGAGGGATCGTCTTTCCCTGTTTGGGCGGTGCCACCCTCCTTTTTCCCCTCGGCGCTCTGTCTCTTCCTCTGGTGACGACCCTCCTTGCGCCCATCCTCACCATCGGAATAGTTGCCTGTATCCTCGTCGTGTAGGTGTCGCTTCCCCCTTCGCTGGGTGGCTTTGGGGGCCTGGTGAGGTTTCCTCTTCCTGCTTTTGACAGTAATCCAATCCTTTGCCTCCTTTGATCCCTCCTCTTCCATTTCCTCCGTCTGTCTTGAAAGAGCTTAGATCGGCTGCTGTACCTCCCCGCTGTCTGCAGTCTGCAGTCTGCTCCGCTACAGCCGCCCTTCCTTCTGGGTGCCTCGAGACACCATTCCCGTACTGTTTTGTGGTACATTGCTGGTCTTATGCGGTCCCCGGCTCGTGTTGCCACCTTCTGCTATCTGTGCGTAGGTGGCGGCCCCTCGTCTTGGGCAGGCCTTGTACATGTGGCCTGCCTCTCTGCACAGATTACAGTTTTGGCCTCCTTACATTCCTTGGTCGAGTGGCCTTCCTGCTTACAGTTTCGACAGACGGTCACCTTACAATCCGCCGCCATGTGGCCTGACCTCCCGCAGGTTCGGCACACTTTCGGCTGCCCTGCGTATGTCAGATAACCTCTGCTTCCTCCGATGACAAAGCTGGATGGTTGGTGGTGTTCCCACTGGCATCAACTCTTAGGGTTACCCTGACCTGTCGTTTGCTGGTCCAATTCCCGAAAGGATCGACCACATCGCGCTTTCTCCCTCGACCTGAACGTATCTTCTTAGGAAGGTCAGGACATCCGCTGCAGGGACATGGGGGTTGTACATATGGATTGTTACAACCAAACTCCTCTGTGCAGGAAGTACACACAATAGGATCGCCGACAAGATGGAGAACAGAGGTTCCCCTTCCCTCTCCTTGAAGATCTTCAGGAGCTGCTCGTAATTCTTCACACTCCTGAAGGTCACGTCGAAATAGCCTGCCCCAGGGAAATCCTGCAGGCAGTACACGTCCGCTTTTTTTTATTTCAAAATATACTTTATTCATAGAAATAAATCTTTGGTACCTGTACAATTTGTCATGTCGTTCATAGGTATATACATTGCATGTCTTAACATTACAAAGAACAGATTGAATTAATTGAATTTACAGTTATCTTATTTATAGTTCCCTTTATTAACCATCCAGTCTCTTATTATTTAGCTGTGGCTTCAGCGGAACCCACCTACTGAGTGAGTGCCCTGTTATACGATAGTAAAGGAACCTTCTTTAACTCCTAGTTTATGGGGTTACCATTGTCCATTTGACTGTCCTGTCTCTGGGGTAGCTGTCTGCATCCCCATGGTGAGCACGAACTGCTGGACCTTTGCTGGGCTGAGGTAGCTATCCAGCTCCCCACTGGGGTAATTTACCCGCTCTGGTGTCATTGAGCCAAGGCAAGGGTCCACACCGTCCAGTTCTGTGTCTGACAATGGGACTGTCAGAGGATAACAGCTTTCAGTTACCTGTCATTGTGGGGCAGTGGGTACCCTCTGGTTCTCACTGGGTGGAGGGTGGACTTCGGGGGTGTCCGTTGTTTCCTGGTTGGGAGGAAATGCCCTCCTCTTTATCTACAGCACTTTGTCTCTTCTTCTGGTGGTGATGGCCTTCTTTGCGCCTGTCTTTCCCATCCGAAGCGCTAGCCATCTCTCCCTCGTGCAGCTGTATTTTTTTTTTCCCCTTTGCTGGGAGGGTTCAAACCCGCAGCATTCCAGCAAAATCTTCTTCACAAACACCGTCTGATCGACTGGTGTGTGCTCCTCCACCTTCTTCACAGTCACCCTGACTGTGTTGCGAATGCCCTGGCCAGGGCTGCGAGCGGCTGCTGAGGCCATAGCTCTGAGGTTGTCCGGTACCTGAATTAGCGTTAGGCCGAAGCCAGCATTAAGATCCACCAAGAGCAGGTCAGCACAACCAAACGATCCTCCAACGTCCAATCACAATCCAACGATGATCTCCAGCAGCTCCGACAACTCGCAACATGACCCCCGTAGTATCTCCCCCGCCAGCACACGTCTGCTGCATAGAACCTGCAGCACTCGAGCAGAATCTCTTCCTCCAGTCCTCAGGAACTACACATATTCCGAGCCAAAAGGCCGAGAAGCGATCCCTTCGAGCAGCAGGGAGTCTTCTGAAGGAACACAACGTCCACGCAGTCAGTCAGCACTCACTTGGTAGTGTGCTTGCTTGGGTGTGACAGAGTATAAGCCTGTGCAAGGGTGTGTGCATAGCTGTGGGGGGTGTATATGCATGATCACTTCAGCGGTCAGGGATATTCAGCCTCGGATCTTCGGGTGACCATTCTCCAAGGCAGACTTTGGGATATGCAACAACACAGAGTGGCCAAGCAGGTGCTGATAGCCAAGTTCAGTATCTGTTAGGATGGCCTTAAACGGGACCTCAGGTTGATGTCACACTACAGGTGTGACCCCACTACATTATGCTCTCTCTCTCTCTCTCATACATACACACACACAAACCTTACATACTTCCGCACTTGTGCAGACCCTCTCTCATACACATGCTCTCAGACACAAAACATACATTCCTCACACTCATGCATGCATCCTGTCACAGACTTGTACTCCATTACACTCAAACACACCGCAAGCACACCACACACATTCACATGCATACACACTCATGCGTACACTCTCTCTCTCTCTCTCTCTCTCCCCCCCTCATACATATAAGTCTGTGGGGTGAATTTGCATTTGCAGAATTGTATTTGTAAATACATTATCTTTTTTCTTTAAAAGCTCAGGCAGTCAATGCAGACAGTCAATCCATATAACATTTTATAAATTCCTTCTTTGGAAATAGAACTAGTCTGACTCAAGATTAGGATACAGACAGACACTAACCTCTCACCTTTAATACATTGTCTGAGCAGAGATGTCACTTTTCTTTATAAAACCTCAAGTTATCTCAAGAATGTGACTCAAAAGTAGTTCTGGGATAATGAACAGAAACCTGCAATCCATTCTAAAACATGAAATACTTAACAGCATTCTAGGTTTGTACAATATATAATTTAACTGCATGGCACTATGATCTTTTGCCATTAATTCTGTGTCTGATGATCCTGCCCCACTAGTTACATAACGAAGGAACAGCATTCCGAAAGCTAGTATTTCCAAATAGATTTGTTGGAGTATAAATAGTGTTGTGTGATTTTTAACGTTACCATCTTTGACAAACATCTTGGGGGGTACCACTAACCAGAAACTGAATTAGGTATATAAATTTGAGAACAGGTCAGAGTGTAACAATTCTTCACTGAATAACACACTTCCTGACTCCCCAAAGTTTGTCCATCTATGAGGCACAAGTCAGAAATGTGATGGAATACTCATCACTTTACCGGTGAGTGCCATTCCAACAACAAACAAGAAGCTTGACACCATCCAGGCCAAATCACATCCACTGTCACAGTGAGACACTCACTCAGAGGACATCTCTTTCACACTGATTGTGGTTTCTCTACACCAAAGCACATAGCAGTAGTGTTTACTATCTACAAGATGAATTTCAGAACTTCACAAAGACTCCTTGGACAGCACATTCCAAAATATGCCTAATTTCATCTAGAATGTCAAGGGCAGCAGATACAAAAAGGCACCATTTGCAAGTTCCCTCCAAACCAAACATAATCCTGACTTGGAAATATATTGGTGTTCCTTCAATGTCCCTGGTTCAAAATCCTGGAACTCTCACCCTAACACACAATCTCCAATGTGACAAGGCTTGTAGCAGTTAAAGAAGGCAACTTAGCACCATCTTCCCAAGAGAAAGGGGATGGACAATAAGTGAACCAACCAGTGAGATGCACATTCCATGATTAACTTTTTAAAAAATGTTAGTGTACTATTGCTACTGACCATTCTCAGTGAGCTTCCTGTATACTATGTTGCATATATGCTGACACTTTCTCACTAACCCCACCTGAGAATGGTACACGTCACCTCTCACGTGTGCATTGTGACATTGTGGCTCAGTGGTTAGCACTGCTGCCTCAAAATACCAGAGCCCAGGGTTTAATTCCAACATTGGTTGACTGTCTGTGTGACAACCTCATGTTCACATCCTGCAGGTATCAGTGACTTCCCCTCATCACTTCCTTGAATTGCTGGTGCACGGCTAGCTTTGTGGGTGTCCCCGGCTCAAGCTTTTGCTGTTGAATTGATGGGTAAAGTGTACACCCCTGATCACTACCTCTGGAGCTTTGACTGTGCTACTCAAATGTTAGGTCCATGATTTGCTGGCTTAACCATAAGAAATTTGATCAGGAGTAAGCCATTCAGCTCCTCAAGCCTCCTCCATTCAACTGGATCATAGCTGATTGAACATTCCTCATAAGCCGTGTCCTGCCTTTTCCTCCTAACTGGTGAATCTCCTACTAATCAAGAATCTTTCCATCTCAGCACTAACCAAAGTCTCTGCCCCTACAGTTCTCTGTGGCATGGAGTTTGTATACTCTCAACCCTCGAAGGGAAAACATTCCTTCTCATCTCAGTCTTAAATTGGTGTCCATTCATTCTGAGAATGTGCCATCTGGTCCTAGATTCTCCCATGTGGGAATACATCCTCTCAGCATTTATACTTACAAGTCTCTTAGAATTCTATGTGGCTCAGTGGAATCACCTCTCATTCTTCTAAATTACAAAAGGGTAGAGTCTGAACCTGTTTAATCTTTGTTCATAAGCCAATGTCTCCATACCCAGGGATCATTCTAGTGAACCTTCTCCGAATCACCCCCAATTGAATGATATATTTCCTTGGATAACGTGGATTATGAATGTTCACAGTATTCCAGATGTGGTCTCACCAACACCTTGTACAGTAGCAGTAAGACTACCCTATTCTCATACTCTCATCCCTTGAAATAAGGGTCAATATTTCATTAGCCTTCCAGCTTACCTGCTGAACCTGCATGCAAGCTTTCTATGCTTAATGCACAAGTAGCCCTCAGTTCCTTTGTGTTGCAGCTTTCCACAATTTTTCTCCATTTAAATATTACTGGTCTTTTGTTCTCCATTCCAAAATAAACAACTTCACATTTCTCTCGCAACCTTGCCTTTCCATCTTTTTTTGTGTTGTTCGCAAATTTAGCTTTCTTCCTCCAAGTTATCAATATAAGCGTTTGCGATCCCAGCACTGGTCCCTTTGGAACCCCTCTGGTTATAGATTGCCAATTTGGAAACAAACTCCTGAACCTCATTGTTTCCTGCACATTAGCCAATTCTTTATCTTTGGCAACATACTATCTCCAACAACATGGGCTCTTATCTCATAACTTACCATGTCAAATGTCTCCTGGAGGTCCAATACAACACATCTACTAGTTCCCCTCTATCTTTTCAGGTTGAGACTTCTTTGAAAAACTATAATAAAATTAGTCAGCAACTATTTCGCTTTCATGAAGCCACAGTGACTTTGCTTGATTAGATTATGATTTTCCAGAATGATTACTTCCTTAATAATTGATTCCAATTCTTATTTAACAATAGATGTTAGACTAATCAGTTTATAGTTACCTGCTTTTTGCTTTCTTCCCTTTTTGAATAGGGGTATCATACTGGCAGTTTTCCAATCCTCTGGTGCTTTTCCAGAATGCTAGAATTTTTGGAAAATTTACAAAGTAATGCATTCACTGCCTCTGTAGCTACCTTTTTCAGGATCCTAGCACACAAGCAATCAGGATCGGGGGATTTATCTGCCTTTAACTCCATTCATTTATCTAATTCTACTTCTCTAGTCATGGTGATAGTACTTAATTCTTCCCCCATGTTCTTTCATATTAATGGGATGCTTGTAGTATCTTCCATTGTAAAGACGGATTTTAAATATTACAAGACAAAGTATAGACATATATTGTGCTGATGGAATGAGACAGTCATAAGGGTCCTGATGGAAGAGCAACACCTCTTTGTAATTGTGGAAAGTATGCCACTGCTTTGACTTCAAACATCACGTAAGTACTTAGCGGGGAGATTGCGACAGACTTAATGCCAAAACATCACGTTATGATCAAAGTTTGTAAGATGGTTCTTTACTATCAATATATTAATGCCAGGATAGCCTGCTGCCTTGTTGTTTCGAAACCATTTTGAGAATATCCACCTAGTCCAACACAGGCACAAAGTCAGAAGTCACATGACACCAGTTTGTAGTCCAACAGGTTCTTCACTTGGTGTAGGAACAGTGTTCCAACAACTTGTATTTTTAAATAAATCTGCTGGATTATAACCTGGTGTCGTGTGACTTCTGACAAAACCATTTTGGTCTTGTTATCAAAACTTAATTCAAGCCCACATTGAGCAGAATATCTTGTGGTTGAAGGGTTTGTGCAATGAATGAACCTCTAACATACCATGCACGAATGCATATATCACCTATTGTATGGCAACAAATAGTATGACCTCTAGCTATCTTGCTGAGGAGATGTGGGACACTTTAATAGATTATTTGAATTGAGTTCCCACAGGGCACATGCACAGTCACAGCCAAGCTTCAAAATCTCTTCTGGAAACATTTCTCAAGAACCTTTGTTATTTAAGTAATTTGGCATCTTCTGGTTGTACAATAATTAAAATCCTGCATGCTTCTCTAATCCTCATACTATGTATCCTGTTACTCCATCACTGCTTTTAGGAGAAATTTGACAATTTTCACCATTTTTTATCCTTTGCTATTTGTTTTTTTAAAATTTCCATTTCCTGCTCATACATTGTGACATAATTTATGCAAACTGCTTCAACATTGTCTCAAAGCAATACTTTCCCTTCTCTCCTCAATACCATACAGCCTATATTATCAAGCTTCATTCCCAGGCTACTACTTTGTACCCTGAAATCCAGTCTAACTGTACTCAACTTGGGAAAGCAGTCATTATCACTGTTAATCCAGAAACCCAACTAATATTCTTGGGATCCAGGTGTGAATCCCTCCACAGCAGATGACAGAATTGGAATCCAAGTTTTAAAAATCTGGAGTTTGGAATATAATGATGATTATGAATCCATCGTCAATCATAGAAAAAAACTCAAGTAGTTCATTAATGTCCTTTAGGGAAGGAAACTGCTACCCTTACCTGTTCTGGCCTACATGTGATTCCAGATCCACACAATGTGGTTGACTCTTGTTGAGTCATAGAGTATGGAAACAGACCCTTCGGTCTAACTAGTCCATGCCAAACATAATACCAAACTAAATTAGTCCCACCTGCCTGCTCCTGGCCTGTATCCCTCCAAATCCTTCCTATTCATGCATCCATCCAAGTGTTGTAATTGTACCACATCCAAACATTTCCTCAGAAAGTTCATTCCCCACTCGAACCACCCTCTGTGGAAAAAATATTGCCTCATGCCTTTCTTAAATCTCTCTCATCTCACTTGAAAAAATGTGCTCCCTAGTCTTCAAATTCCCCATCTTAGGGAAAAGACAACTATTGCCAACTCTACCTATACCTCTCATTATTTTATAAACCTAACAGGTCACCTCTCCATCTCCTACATTCCAGTGAAAAAGGTCCCAGCCTATCCAGCCTTTCTTCATTACTCAAACCTTACACACCCAGCAACATCCTAATAAATCTCTTCTGAACTCTCTCCAGCTCGATAGTATCCTTCCTTTAACTGGGTGACCAGAACTGGATACAGTATTCCAGAAGACGCCTCACCAATGCCCTGTACAATCTCAATAAAACATCCCAACCTCTACACTCCCCTGAAAAATTAAGGATAAATGCTGGCCTGGTCAGTGATGTCTATATCTCATGGACGAATTAAAAATAACAACCAGAATACAGGAGAAACCTTCAGATTTACTGACAATAGTGCAAATCTAATGAACCAAGATAGCTCAATACTATACATGTAAATCAAAAATTGAAAAATCCTAGATATATTCAGCATGTTAGTCAGCATCTTTGAAGAGAAAGAAATTAAATGCTTTAGGTCAATGACCTTTCATCAAATCTAACCGCTCCACAAATGCTGCCTATCTGCTGAGTATCTCCAGCACTTTCTGTTTTAGTTTCAGATTTCTAGCATCTAGCATATTAGACCATAAATTTTAACTTTAACATTATCCAAATCATTTTCACTATTAGAATACAATATCCCCATCAATAAGATTAAAATGTTTTAAAAGAAATGGATAAATAACAGCTCCATAACAAACTTGGAAAAATTACTATAAAAGATGAATTCACATTACTTACTAAAGTTTGCTTTGAAAACATAAGGTATATAAACATTGCCATCTTTTGAGATTGTCCATAAGCAACGCTTATCATTTTCTTGGCATAATTTAGCAGCTCTGGTAATGTCAACATTGATATCTCCACCAATATACTGCTTCCCTGTAAAAGAAATAGAAAATAAAGATGTTAAGTTTAAAAGAAAAACAAAGCATTGCATCAACATGGTGTCAGGACAAGCCAAGGAACCATAGACCAGTGAGCCTGACCTCGGTGGTGGGCAAGTTACTGGAGGGAGTGCTGAGGGACAGGATGTATATGTATTTGGAAAGGCAATGACTGATTAGGGATAGTCAACGTGATTTTATGCATGGGAAATCATGTCTCACAAACTTGATTGAGTTTTTTGAAGAAGTAACAAAGAAGATTGATGAGGGCAGAGCAGTAGATATGATCTATATGGACTTCAGTAAGGTGTTCGACAAGGTATCCCATGGAAGGCTGGTTAGCAAGGTTAGATCTCATGGAATACAGGGAGAACTAGCCATTTGGATCCTGAACTGGCTCAAAGGTAAAAGACAGAGGTAGTGGTGGAGGGTTGTTTTTCAGACTGGAAGCCTGTGACCAGTGGAGTGCCACAAAGATCAGTTCTGGGTCCACTATTTTTCATCATTTATATAAATGATTTGGATGTGAGCATAAGAGGTATAATTAGTAAGTTTACTGACAACACCGAAATTGGAAGTGTAGTGGACAGCAAAGAAGGTTACCTCAGATTACAACGGGATCTTGATCAGATGGGCCAATGGGCTGAGAAATGGCAGATGGAGTTTAATCTGGATAAATGCGAGGTGCTGCATTTTGGGAAAGCAAATCTTAGCAGGACTTGTACACTTAATGATAAGGTCCTAGGGAGTGTTGCTGTACAAAGAGACATCGGAATGCAGGTTCATAGCTCCTTGAAAGTGGAGTCACAGGTAGATAAGATAGTGAAGAAGGCGTTTGGTATGCTTTCCTTTATTGATCAGAGTATTGTGTACAGGAGTTGGGAGATCATTTTGTAGCTGTACAGGACATTGGTTAGGCCACTTTTGGAATATTGTGAACAATTCCGGTCTCCTTCCTATCAGAAAGATGTTGTGAAACTTGAAAGAGTTCAGAAAAGATTTACAAGGATGTTGCCAGGGTTGGAGGATTTGAGCTAGAGGGAGAGGTTGAATAGGCTGGGGCTGTTCTCCCTGGAGCGTCAAAGGCTGAGGGGCGACCTTATAGAGGTTTATAAAATCATGAGGGGCATAGATAGGATAAATTAACAAAGTCTTTTCCCTGGGATTGAGGGAGTCCAGAACTAGAAGGCATAGGTTTAGAGTGAGGGGAAAGATATAAGAGACCTAAGAAACAACCTTTTTCACTCAGAGGGTGGTATGTGTATGGAATGAGTTGCCAGAGGTAGTGGTGGAGGCTAGTACGATTGCAACATTTAAAAGGCATCTGGATGAATATATGAATAGGAAGGGTTTGGGTGGATATGGGCCAGGTGCTGGCAGGTGGCACTAGATAGGGTTGGGATAGCTGGTCGGCATGGATGAGTTGGACCGAAGGGTCTGCTTCCGTGCTGTACATCTCTATGACTCTAAGCTGCATATTTGACTTAGTTTTGATAAAACAGCTGACTTTTTAAAACATAACAGTTGTGCTTAGGGAGCTTACAGTCAGATGAAGCTGAATTGGAACACCATATCTATATATAAGGGAGCCAGTTAGCTTGGACAGCTGGTTTGCAATGCAGAGTGATACTGACAGCAAGGCTTTAATTCCTCCATTGGCTGAGATTACCATGAAGGTTTCTCTTCTCAACCTCTTCCCTACCCAAGGTTTAATGACCCTCAGGTTAAACGACCATCAGTCATCTCTCTCTGACAACAGCCCTGTGGTCTAGTCAGCCATTGGTGACTTTACATTGACTTTACAATACCATAAATAATAGTCAATCTCACGTAAAGGTTGACACCCATGTCTGGCCAAAAAAAAATCCTTAGTCATTCAAATATGTGACAAGACAATCATTCCAAAAATGCTTAGTCCAAAGATCCTTAACTTTTCATAATCGTTTTAGGAATGGGTGTTGATTGTCTTTTTCACAATTATTCTTCATATTTAAATCATCAGACATAATTGTCATGGAACTGCAGTTCCTTGCTGAATTCAGAATTAAGGTCAGCAACAGTGGAGACAGTGGACTAGATAACACTGTCAGATGTATTTTTGGTCAGTGCCATGTAATATAAATTGGGTGATGAGTAGACAACTTTCTCACTCACTCTCAAGGTCCCCTCAATAATAGGTGGAGGAGTTGCCATAATTTACAACTTGTCCACCAAATATAAATAAATTAACAACTAAACCTTGTTAAAAGCCTTAATTAACTATAATATTCAGCTGCCCATTCCAAAAAGTAGTTGGTAGACTGTTTCCTTTTAAAATGGAAGTAACAGGTTACTGCAGTTGGAGGATGTCCCCAGCCCTGAAAAGATAGCAGTTCTACCCTTCATCTTACCCATCCCTAGTCCACTCCTCCAACTTCATAAAAGTATTGGATGCCCCTTGCTCATCATCCCAAGACTGACCTTCTTACAGAATCCATAGGACTTTCTTTTTGGGCTCTTTGCAATCCCAGTAGGGTCCACTATGAAGCACTGGGATAATAGCAGGACTCAAGTGCAGGATCTCCTCCCAGTGATTGATACAAGACCCACAAGGAGCTTGTTTATCCCACCTACAATGCTTTATGATTGTAAGGCAGGTTTCTAGTATGTCAGGTGGCTGGCCACCAGCTTTCTTTCTGGAGGTCAGCTGTCCCCTGTTATTTTGTGCCTAGTGTTACTCTTAGCAATTCTCAAGAGGTGTATGATTGAAACATGACTTGAAAATATGACTGAAATATTACTCTTGTAAAAGTCAAGCCTCTATGTTTTCCCTCAAAAATTTGACTTTTACACAGGTTATAAGCGGAATGTTATGAAGCCTGTGGCTTTCTAGTTTATCATAGTCATAAAAATAAAGTACTGGACAAATTTCAGAAGAGTAGGTGGACTTTTTTTTAAAAATTCACTCATGGGACACGAGCCTTGCTGCCTGTGTCAGCATTTATTCTCAAATTTAGTTGCCCTCGAGAAGGCAGTGGTGAGTTGTTTTGAACCATTGCAGTCCAGCTGCTATAGGTAGACCCACAATGTTGTTACAGAGGAACTTCCAGGATTTTGAACCAACCACAGTACATAAACACCAATATATTTCCAAATTATGATGGTGAAGTGACTTGGTGGGAATCTTATAGGAGGTGGTGTTCCCATGTATCTATTGACCTTGACCTTCTAGGTTGTAGTGGCATGGGTTTGGAAGGTGCTGTTTAAGGATCTTTAGCAAATCTCTACAGTGCATCTTGTAGATAGTAGCAGCAGTGTGTACTGAGCATTGGTGGTAGATGCGGTACCAATCAAGTAGGCTGCTTTGACCTGGATGGTGTCAAGCATCGAGTATTGGATGTTTTATGGAGCTGTACCTATCCAGAGAAGTGGGGAATACTCAATCAAACTCCTGACTAGTGCCTTGTAAATGGTGAACAGGCTTTGGCAGTCTGGAGGGGAGTTATTCACTTAATTATTCCTAGCTACTAATCTGCTCTTGTGGCCACTGTGTTGCATTTGGACATGGACCGGTTCAGTGTCTGAAGACTCATGAATGGTACTAAACATTATGCAATCATCAGTGAACACCCTGCTCTGACCTTATGATGGAGGGATAGTCATTGATGAAGTGGCTGAAGATGTTTGGGTCTAGGACACTACTCAGAGGGCTTTCTGCAGAGGTGACTCACCTCCAACAACCACAACTATCTCATGTGCCAGATATGACTCCAACCAGCAGACAGTTTGTCCCCAATTTCCATTGATTCCAATTTTGCTAGGGTTCCTTCATGCCACACTCAGTTGAATTAATGCTTCAGGCTATCTTTTGCTTTGATATACGAGGCTGTCCCATCATTGAGGATGGGCATATTTATGCAGCCTCCTTCTCTGTAGTTGTTTGATCACCATCATTCATGATCAGTTGTCGTAAGACTGCAGAGCTTAGATCTGATCTGTTGGCTAAGGGATCCCATAGCTCTGTCTATCACTTGCTGCTTATGCTCTTTGGAACACATGTAGTCCTGTTTTGTAGCTTCACTAGGTTTATACCTTATTGTTAGGTATGGTTGGTGGTGCTCCCAGCATGCCCTCCTGCACACTTCATTGAAGTAGGGTTGGTCCCTTGGCTTAATGGTAATGGTTGAGTGGGGGATATACGAAGCCACAAGGACACAGATTCTGTTGTGAGTACAATTCTGCTGCTGTTGACGGCCCACAACCATTCATGGATCCCCGATCTTGAGGTTGCTAGATCTGTTCCATTTAACACAATAATAGTCCCACACAAAGTGATTCAAGGTATTTTCAATATGAAGGCAGGACTTTGTCTCTACAAGAACTGTATGGTGGTCACTGTTACTAATACTGTCATGGACTGATGCATCTGCAGCAGGCAGATTTGAGAGGGTGAGTTTTTTCTCTCTCTTGTTGGTTCCCGCATCACTTGCTGCTGATCAAATCTTGCAGCTATATCCTTTAGGACCAGCTCAATCAGTAGTGCTCAGTGGTGGACACTGAAATCCTTTACCCAGAGTACACTCTGCACTCTTGCCATCCTCAGTCTTCCTTCAAGTATTGTTCAACACATATTAGCACAGAGTCATCACTCAAAGGAGGATGGTATGTAGCGAACAGGAGAAAGTTTCTTTCCCGTGTTTACCTGATGCCATGACACTGCACAGTGTCCACAGTCAATGTTGTGGACTCCCAGGTCAACTTCCTCCCTCCTTTTTATCACAGAATCATAGAATTCCTAGTGTGGCAACAGGCTATTAGGCCCAAAAAGACCACATCAATGCTCCGAAGAGCAACTAACCCAGATGTACTACCCTACCCAATTATTCTACATTTACCCCTGACCAATGAACCCAACCTACACATCCCTGAACACTGCAATTTAGTATAGCCAATTCATCCAGCCTGCACATCATTTGGATTGTGGGAGGAAACCAGAGCAGAGAAGAAACCCACACAGACACAGGGAGACTGCGCAAACTCCATGCAGACAGTTGCCTGAGGCTAGAATCAAACCCGGGTCCCTGACTCTGAGAGGCAGCAGTGCTAACCACAGAGCCACATTGCTGTCTCTTTTGAACGTTTCCTGCAGTGAGACAGGACATATCCAGAAATAATGATGGTGGTGTCTAAGTCATTGTCTGTAAGATATTATTCTATGAGTACACATTTAACTCATTTGAGAGATTAATTCCCAGATATTTAACCCCGAGGGCATTTTTTGTTATTATTGCTTCTGATGCTTCAGTCAACGCCAGGTTGTCAATCTGGTTTCATTTTCTTCCAGACCTCATGGTATTTGTTACACTGGAATGGCATGTTTGGCAGTTGACAGTCAACTACTTTGCTGCAGGTCTGGATTCATGTGTAGCCCAAACAATGTCAGTATCTCAGAATTCCTTCCTTCAAGGACATGAGTCAGCCAGGTTGTTTTCCTGACAATCAACAATCGAAAGCTGTTTCAGGACCATCATTAGACTCTTATTTCCTGATAAGGTGAACGACTGGTGTCTTTTCCCTAGGATGGGGATTTCACAAGAGAAGAAATATTTAAAAAGGACATGAGAGGCAATTTTTTTTTAACAGAGTGGTTCGTATGTGCAAAAAGTGGTGAAGTGGTGGATGCGGGTACAGTTACATCTAAAAGACATTTAAATAAGTACATGAATAAGAAATGTTTGGAGGGATATGGACCAAATGCAGGTAAGTGGTACTAGTTTAGTTTGGGATCATGGTTAGCATGGACTGGTTGGACCAGGGGGTCTGTTTCCATGCAATTTGACTCAATGACTCTATGATTGTATGGAACACCATTTACACTGCATCTGCTGTATTCTTTGTAGTTCTGCTCCCTTGCCTAATGAAGAATGTCCCTTCCATACAGCAACTGCAGCAGAGTACCAGACATTCCAGGTGGGATGGTGGGACTATCTTTTGAGGAGAGATTAAGGAGATCTTGCCTATATTATCTGGAGTTCAGAGGAATGAGATGTTATGTATAACTTTTCACAATCCTCATGGTTCACAATAATCATACCAAGAAAGCACTTTAAGTAATAGCCACTGTTGAAAGGTAGCTGAAAATGTGTTGCTGGTTAAAGCACAGCAGGTCAGGCAGCATCCAAGGAACAGGAAATTCGACGTTTCGGGCCAGAGCCCTTCATCAGGAATGAGGAAAGTGTGCCAGGCAGGCTAAGATAAAAGGTAGGGAGGAGGGTCTTGGGGGAGGGGCGATGGAGATGTGATAGGTGGAAGGCGGTCAAGATGAGGGTGATAGGCTGGAGTGGGGTGGGGGCGGAGAGGTCAGGAAGAAGATTGCAGGTTAGGAGGGCGGTGCTGAGTTCGAGGGAATCGACTGAGACAAGGTGGGGGGAGGGGAAATGAGGAAACTGGAGAAATCTGAGTTCATCCTTTGTGGTTGGAGGGTTCCCAGGCAGAAGATGAGGCGCTCTTTCTCCAACCGTCGTGTTGTTATGTTCTGCCGATGGAGGAGTCCAAGGACCTGCATGTCCTCGGTGGTGTGGGAGGGAGAGTTAAAGTGTTGAGCCACGGGGTGGTTGGGTTGGTTGGTCCGGGCCTCCCAGAGGTGTTCCCTGAAGCGTACCGCAAGTAGGCGGCCCGTCTCCCCAATATAGAGGAGGCCACATCGAGTGCAGCGGATGCAATAGATGATGTGTGTGGAGGTGCAGGTGAATTTGCGGCGGATATGGAAGGATCCCTTGGGGCCTTGGAGAGAAGTAAGGGAGGAGGTGTGGGCGCAAGTTTTACATTTCCTGCGGTTGCAGGGGAAGGTGCCGGGAGTGGAGGTTGGGTTGGTGGGGGGTGTGGACCTGACCAGGAACTGTTGAAAGGTAGGCAACATAACATCCAATTGACTCACTGAGTGACCAAATAAACAGATTTTTGCTCGAGAAACACGCATGTTTCTAAAATAGTTAGCCAAGACAACTGAGTTTTCACTTTTCTTACCCAGATCTTCATTAATTTTTATTATTCTGCTAACTATATCCGGCTCTTCAAAGTCTGTTTGTATTGTGTTGAAAATATCTGGAAGTTGAAAACAACTTTAAGTATTTTAATAAAATTGTTATTTAAAGCACATTTTAATTGAAAAAGGTGTTAAAATCCCACCCTTAACTCTTCATCCAGATTTACCACCTGATTGTCCTTTTATCTAAGCAAAGCCCTCTCTTCCAATAAAAACCATGTAAAATACTTATTTGTGGGATCTGAGAGTCACTGACAATGTTAGCACTTTTTTTTAGATTAGATTCCCTACAGTGTGGAAACAGGCCCTTCGGCCCAACAAGTCCACACCGACCCTCCGCAGAGTAACCCACCCAGATGACTAACGCATCTAACAGTATGGACAATTTAGCATGGCCCATTCACCTGACCTGCACATATTTGGACTGTGGGAGAAAACCACAGCACCCAGAGGAAACCCACGCAGACACAGGCACAACGTGCAAACTCCACACAGTCATCTGAGGCTAGAATCAAACCTGGGACCCTGGTGCTGTGAGGCAGCAGTAGTGGGCGGCACGGTGGCACAGTGGTTAGCACTGCTGCCTCACAGCGCCAGGGACCTGGGTTCAATTCCCGCCTCAGGCGACTGACTGTGTGGAGTTTGCACGTTCTCCCCGTGTCTGCGTGGATTTCCTCCGGGTGCTCCGGTTTCCTCCCACAGTCACAAAGATGTGCGGGTCAGGTGAATTGGCCATGCTAAATTGCCCGTAGTGTTAGGTAAGGGGTATATGTAGGGGTATGGGTGGGTTGCGTTTCGGCGGGTCGGTGTGGACTTGTTGGGCCGAAGGGCCTGTTTCCACACTGTAAATAATCTAATCTAAAAAAAAATAATCTAATCTAATCTAACCACTGAGCCACTGTACTGAATCCTAGAGAAAGCCAGAGAATTCAAAACACCAGCATTCCAGCATCCTCTCAGCACCCTCAAAGAAATAGCCCAGCAAATTATCAGGAATTGGTTAGTTATTGCATTAATTACCTTGTACCTTCACTCCTCACCCTCATCCTGAGCTGGATTCCATAGATGGAGCAACAAGGGAATTCTTTCTTTCCTCCTAATAACTCTTTCCCAAACGTCTAAACCCCTTATAATTTTGTACTTTCACTTGGCAAGGATCAATGGATACCCATCCCCAAAAATCCATGAGGAAAAACCAAGCCCAAGAAACTAAATCACTTGACCTTAAACTTGCAGCCATCAATTCAGATAACGTCATTTATGAATGTTTGACAGTAGCAACAAATCAGAATCAGCACATGGTGTATAATTGTGCACAAGTGGCTGCATCCTGGACAGGGTATACATCACCTTGTATGTGAACTCCCTGGAGAGTAGGATCATAAATAAGCTCTGCTACAGGGTACTCACACGAGAACCTTTTAGGGCAAAATGGAGGAAAATGCTTATGAAAATTGTAAAGATTGTTTGATATAATTTTCTGTATTTTTGATTGCAGAAAAAAATGAAATAAAAGACTATGTTAAAATCAAGAACGGTGGAAGGAATTGCTGCACAAGTAACTGAAACTCATTTTGTGTGGTGTTTAAACTGCTATTTTATTCAATCTATAGGGAAAAATGTTTTTGGTGGTACAACACAGGTATTGGTGTGCAGTGTGAGATTTGGCCAGTAACAAGAAGTTGAATTATTTGTGCAATTGTGACCAGTCATAATTGTTAAAGGGCATCAGCCTGATCATAACTCCGAAATGTGTGTCTCTCTCTGTCTCTGCAGTAAAAATACCTGAAGCTTGAAGACAGCCAATTAGTTTTTCCTCAGCAGTTGCTGTACTGTAAGCGGTTGCCTTTAACGAGTAACTAAGAGCATTTAATGTATCAATGGCTCCTCCTTCAAAGAAGTGAGAGAATATGAAAAAAGGAGATTGAAGAACAGAAAGTTCTGGCAAACTGAAAGAAACATCTTGATGAATAATGTAGACTGGTGATATCAAACGCTGCTTCCCAATAAACTTCCCGCTAACAATAAAATCATTTTTTTGTTTGTCTATGTTTGTCTGTACAAGTGTAGAGGTTTTAAAAAGAGGGTTAGAGTCTGAACTGCTACGACAAATATTGATAGTTCACAGCTGTAAACTGGTGATTAGAATTTATTTATTTGTAATAATTAGTAGTTAATGCTAATCACAGAAACGTGGTCAGCATTTTCTATAATGTTGATTCCATCATACAGGAATTTTGTGTGCTTTGATTAAACTGTTAACTTCAGTGGAACCTCAAGAATAGTGGGACGTGAGAATCAACACACTTTCTCAAGCGAGTCATGAGAAAAGATTGGGGGCTCTCGGTCACATTATTTTGAAATAGACATAATGTGGATTAAAGGTGGCATTTGTAAGTGATAAAAATAAAAAGAAACCTCCGATTTTGTACTGCAAATAAGAAACCCCACTGGAAATTGCAAAGGATTTCTTGCAGGTGGTACAATGGTCCCTGACAGTCTTAATTAACCATTCAAAAAGTAGGTTGCTTGAATTGGCAAGTAAACTGGCAGTGGCCTCCCCTGCTAAAGCTAGGGAGCTTGGCATCATTGAAGTACCAGCAAAGTACTCAGATTTGGGAGTAATACAAGATCGACCAAATATTCAAGGTAGTAAAACATCAGAATCAGGTGATATTCATGTTTTTTCAAAGCATGAAGAAAACATGGAAAATGTGAAGATGGAATTCTATAGGGAAAACAAGGGAAATGGAATTTTTAAAAACCCATGAAATGGAAATACAAATAAATAAGACAAATACAATTAAAATTGCAGAGGGAAAAGAAAGAGAGAGATCCAAAATTTAAGCTTAAAGTGGTGCAGTCAGAGAAAATTTCACCAGATAGAGTCTCTGGACTCAAAATGTTAACTATGCTTTCTTCCCACCGATGCTGCCAGACTTTGAGTTTCACCAGCAATTTCTGTTTTGGTCTTGGATCTCCAACATCCATGTATCTTTGTTTTACTCACTAGATGCTGACAATGCTTTTAGGAGGTGAATTCAAGTCATATCTAGTAAGAAAATGCTTAAGTTTGAACAGGCCTTGCCTAAAATTGTGAAAAGAATGCAAAGTATTTCATTTTAGAAAATAATAAAAGCAATGAATTGCAAAAGGAAACCTGGACTTTGTCCATGCAGAGTTAGATGGCTGGTAAAGCACAGGTACTTTATGTCTCACTGTCAAAGAAGATCTCTAGTGATCACAATGTGTAATAAAAAGAAGCTACTTTAGCTGCATGTAAGGCTACAAGCATTAGGAAGTAGGTAATTCAGTCCATTGAGTCTGCTCCAAAATTCAATGAGATCAAGGCAGATCAGACAATTGTTGTGGTTCTGTTCGCCGAGCTGGAAGTTTTTGCTGCAAACGTTTCGTTCCCTGGCTAGGGAACATCATCAGTGCTATTGGAGCCTCCTGTGAAGCGCTGCTTTGATGTTTCTTCCGGTATTTATAGTGGTTTGTTCTTGCCGCTTCCGGGTGTCAGTTTCAGCTGTAGTGGTTTGTATATTGGGTCCAGGTCCATGTGTCTGTTAATGGAGTTTGTGGATGAATGCCATGCCTCTAGGAATTCCCTGGCTGTTCTCTGTCTGGCTTGCCCTATGATGGTAGTGTTTTCCCAGTCAAATTCATGTTCCTGGTTGTCTGAGTGTATGACTACTAGGGATAGCTATACAAGGTATTCGCCAAAAACGGATACCCACGCAACTTTATCACCAGATGCCTAAGAGATAGACCACGGAACGAGGACATGCCACAACCAAAAGGACTAGCCACACTACCATACGTCAGGAGCGTCTCAGAACTGACAGCCAGACTACTGCGACCCTTAGGACTCATAACAGCACACAAGCCAACTTCCACACTCAGACAACAACTCACTAGAACAAAGGACCCAATAGCCAGCACGAGCCAAACTAATGTAGTTTATAAAATACCATGCAAGGACTGCACAAAACACTATATAGGACAAACAGGAAGACAGCTAACAATCCGCATCCATGAACATCAGCTAGCCACAAAACGACACGACCAGCTATCCCTAGTAGCCATACACTCAGACAACCAGGAACATGAATTTGACTGGGAAAACACTACCATCATAGGACAAGCCAGACAGAGAACAGCCAGGGAATTCCTAGAGGCATGGCATTCATCCACAAACTCCATTAACAGACACATGGACCTGGACCCAATATACAAACCACTACAGCTGAAACTGACACCCGGAAACGGCAAGAACATCCATCAACAGACACATCGACCTGGACCCCACATACAAACTACTACAGCTGAAACTGACACCCGGAAGTGGCAAGAACAAACCACTATAAATACCGGAAGAAACATCAAAGCAGCGCTTCACAGGAGGCTCCAATAGCACTGATGATGTTCCCTAGCCAGGGAACGAAACATTTGCAGCAAAAACTTCCAGCTCGGCGAACAGAACCACAACAACGGACACCCGAGCTACAAATCTTCAACTAGACTTTAGATCAGACAATGCTTAGCTCCACTTTTGCACCTTTTTCACGTAATCCTTGATTCCCTTACATATGAAAAAATTGCACTTCAGCCTTAAGAGTCTTCAGCAGCAAAGGTATGGAGCTGTGGGATGACAAATCTGAGTACAGACTGACTTCATCCTAGGGTCATAAAACATATTACTAATTATGTAGTAGGCATACTGTGTTAACATTCCAAAATTTCCAAGACTGAGGAAAGTTTCATTGAACTGCAAAGTAGTAGATGCAATTCCTAGATTTTGGAAGGAAAGGAGGCGTAAAACATGAAATTATAGCCCAGTTACTTTGATAGCTATGCTGGGGAAGATGTTGAAATCAATTGTTAAAGAGTTTACAGCTGGACATTGAGAAAAACCAAGGTGACTGAAGAGGAACAACATTGTTTCATCAAAGGGTTGATATGTTGTGATTAATGCTGTTATAATGGCATATGAAAGGGAAATCATTCTTAGCAAAAATCTACTGGAGTATTTCAAGGATATAACCAGTTGAATAGATAACAGAAAACCAGTAGATTCAGTATTATTTGGATTTTCAGAATGTCCTTCATAAAAGGTTAGTGGACAAAGTTAAAAATACATGAAATAAGGAGGCATTATATTGGCATGAAACAAAATTGGTTGACAAACAGAAAACAGAGTTGGAATAAATATTTCTTTTACTGAGTGGTAGGCAGTGACTAACAGTATACTGCAAGAATCAGTGATTGGGGTCTAGTTAAATTGAGCAGGATTGGGAGTTAAGAAGAAGATGCAAGGAAGCCTCAAGATAATTTTGACAAGTGCATTAAAAAAAATCAGTAAAACAGAAAGTTAGAGAATTACTTAGGAAGCATTACTTGGGAAGTTTAGATAAGCAAAGAAAACTGGGGGTCCTTGTAATGCCCAGTGGCTCTGAACTCAATCATGAAGTGCTTTGAAAGACTGGTCATGGCCTACATCAACTCTTGCAGCCTAGCCTGCCTCCATCCCCTACAATTTGCCTACCGACAAAACAGGTCCACACCAAACACCATCTCCCTAGGTCGACACTCACCCCTGAGACATCTGGATAATGACACTGACGTCAGATTCTTACTCATTGACTACAGCTCCACCTTCAATACCATAATGCCCTCCAGACAAATCTTAAAACTCCAAGACCTAGGACTTAGCTCCACTTTCTGCACCTGGGTCCTCAGTTTCCTGACTCACAGACCGCAATCAGTGAAGACAGACAACTGCACCTCAACCATGATAATCCTCAACATTGGAGCTCCCCAAGGATGCATCCTCAGCCCCAACACTGTACACCCTGTGCACCCATGACTGTGGAGCCAAATTCCAAATGAACGCCATCTATAAGTTTGCTGACAGCATCACCGTGGTAGAATGGGTAGCAAACAATGACGAGTCAGAATACAGAAAGGAGACAGTATTGTGGTGCAGCCTCTCTCTCAAAGTCCAGCAAAATAAAAGAACTGATCAGTGACTTCAGGAAGAAAGGATGTGGACATGTCCCTATATATAGAGCTGAGAGGGTCGACAGCATCAAATTTCTAGGAGTGACAATAACTGGCAACCTGTCTTGAACCTCGCACATCGACACAATGGTCAAGAAGGCACAACAATGCCTCTTCGTCCTTAGGCAGCTTAGGAAATGTAGCATATCCACAAGGACTCTCACGAACTTAACAGATGCACCATAGAAAGTATACTTTCCAGGTGCATAACAGCCTGGTATGGCAACCACTTTGCCCAGGACCATAAGAAACTACTGAATGTTGTGTGCACAGCCCAGATCATTGTAGAAGCTAACCTCCCATCTATGGACTTCATTTACACTTCTTGTTGCCGGGGAATAGCTGCTATCATCATCAAAGATCTTCCTACCTGAGTAATGCTCTCCTACAAACTCTTTTGTCAGGCAGAAGCTAGAGAAGCTTGAATACACACACCAACAGTTTCAAGTACAGCTTCTTCCCTGCCATTGTTAGATTGCTTAGATGAGCCTCACTAACATCAAGTAATGTTGATCTTGCTCTACGCACATCTTGTGCGGTGTTATGTTTATGCCTCAGTCTGTCTAAGCATCCTTTGATTTCCATGTCCTTGTTTGCTATGATCTGCCTGCATTGCTCGCAAAGCAAAGCTTTTCACTGAACTTCAGTCATGTGATTACAATAAATGAAATGAAATCAAATCAGTCAATGAAAGTAGGCAGGCAGGTGCAGCAAGCAATTAGGAAAACAAATAGCATATTGGCTTTGTTTCCAAAGGATTTGAGTTCAGAAATCAGGATATCTCAGTGAAGTTACACAGGTCTTGTTGTGACACCTGAAGTACCGCAAGCAGTTTTGGACTTCCTACCCAAGAAAGGATATGCTTGCCACAGAAGGAGTGTGGTGGAGGTCACTAAGCCGGTACCAGAGATGGCAGGATTGTCTGATGAGGAGGGATTGGTTTGACTGAGCCTGTATTCGCTAGAGTTTAGAATGATGAGAGTGGATCTGATTGAAATATCTAAAATTCTAACAGGGCTAGACAGATTATACGCAGGGAGGATATTTTCCTTGGCAGGAGTGTCTCAAACTAGGAATCATAGTGTCAGGATGAATCTTCTCTGTTCAGAGCAACAGAAAAAAAAATGTTCCTCAACCAGTACCAAAACAAAGCCTTAAAAATCAGAAGGTGCCTGTGTTAGACTTGGGTGGACACATCTAAACATCACACAACACCAGGTTATAGCCCACCAGGTTTATTTGAATGTAGAGACAAAGATAGATAAAGAGAGATAAATAGAGAGAGACACAGAGAGAGAGAGAGAGAGAGAGAAAGATAGAGAGAAATAGTGAGAGAGAAATAGAGAGGGAGAGAGAGAGAGAAACAGTGAGAGAGATAGGGACAGATATATATAGAGAGACAGAGATAAGAGAGAGAGATACAGAGATAGAGACACAGAGAGAGAGAGAGACAGAAAGAGATGGAGAGAGGGATAGAGAGAGATAGAAAGAGAGGGATGGGAATAGACAGATAGACATTGAGAGACAGAGAGAGAGAGACAGATAGAGAGAGAAATAGTGAGAGATAGAGAGAGAAAGACAGAGATAGAGAGAGCGATAGAGACAGAGATAGACAGATAGAGATAGAGACAGAGAAAGAGATAGAGATAGAGATAGAGAGAGTGACAGAGATAGAGAGAGCGACAGAGACAGAAAGAGTGTCAGAGACAGAGAAAGCGATAGATACAGAGATGGGGAGAGATTGAGAGAGATAGAGATAGAGGAGATAGAGACAGAGATACAGAGAGAGTGAGATAAAGAGAGTCATACAAAAAAGAGAGACAGAGATAGAGAGTCAGAGAAAGAGAGATAGAGATAGAGAGAGAGACAGAGACAGAAATAGAGAGAGACAGAGATAGAAAAGGATAGAGAGAGATAGAGAAAGAGATAAAAAGTTAGATACGTACATATATATACATATAGAGAGTGTGATAGAGATAGAGAGAGAGAGAGAGATGGAGAGAGAGATAGACAGATAGAGAAAGAGATAGAGATAGACAGAGGTAGAGAGAGTGATAGAGACAATGACAGAGGCAGAGACAGCAATAGAGACAGAGATTAGATTAGATTACTTACAGTGTGGAAACAGGTCCTTCGGTCCAACAAGTCCACACTGACCCACCGAAGCGTAACCCACCCATACCCCTACATTTTCCCCTTACCTAACACTACGGGCAATTTAGCATGGCCAATTCACCTGACCCGCACATCTTTGGAATGTGGGAGGAAACCGGAGCACCGGAGAGATAGAGAGATAGAGAAAGATATATCCATATACATACATATAGAGAGAGTGATAGAGATAGAGAAACAGAGAGAGAGAGAGACAGAGATAGAGAGAGAGATAGAGATAGATAGATAGAGATAGAGAGATAGTGAAAGAGATAGAGAGAGAAACAGAGATAGAGACAGATAGAGTGACAGCGATAGGGACAGAGATAGAAAGAGAAAGATAAAGAGAAAGATGCATACGTATACATATAGAGAGTGTGATAGACATAGAGACAGAGAAAGAGAGATAGAAAGAGAGAGAGAGCCAGAGACAGAGATAGAGAGATATATAGACAGACAGAGATAGAGAGACAGAGATAGAGAGAGAGAGACTGAGAGAGAGAGAGAGAGAGAGAGAGAAAGACAGATATAGAGAGATAGACAGATAGAGACAGAGAGATAGAGAAGGAGATAGAGCTATAGAGAGAGATGGAGAGAAAGAGATAGAGACAGACAGAGAGAAACAGATACTGAGGAGGGAGAGATAGATAGAGACAGCTAGAGATAGAGAGGCACAGAGATAGAGAGAGACACACACAGAGGTAGAGATAGAGAGAGAGACAAAGAGAAACTGAGAAAGAGAAAAGAGAGAGAGATAGAGAAAGGTAGAGCGAAGGATAGAGAGAAATAGAGAGAGAGAGATAAAGAGAGATGGAGAGCAATGGAGAGAACAAGGGAGAGAGAGAGAAAGAGATGGAGCTAGAGAGATAGAGACAGAGAGAAAGATAGAGAGAGAGAGATATAGACAGAGACAGAGAGAGCGAAAAAGATAGAGAGAGGAATACAGTAGAGATAGAGAAAAAGATAGAGAGACAGACAGAGAGAGATAGAGAGAGAAATAGAGAGTGAGAGATAGAGAGATAGACAGAGAGAGATAGAGAGATTGAGAGAAGGGGAGACAGCGATAGAGAGAGAGAGGGAGAAAGAGAGCGAAAGAGATAGACAGAGTGAGTGACAGAGATAGAGAGTCAGAGAGAGTGATACAGAAAGAGATAGAGGCAGATAGAGAGAGAGAGACAGAGATAGAGACAGAGACAGATATGGAGAGATAGAGATGGACAGATAGAGGCAAAAAGAGATAGAGACAGAGAGAAAGAGATAGGGAGAGATCGAAAGGTAGACAGAGATAGAGATAGAGACAGATAGAGAGTGACAGAGAGAGAGAGAAACAGAGAGTGAGAGATAGACAGATAGACAGAGAGGTAGATAGAGAGAGATAGACCTAGAGAGATAGCGAGGTAGAGATAGACTGATAGAGATAGAGAGAGAGATAAAGAGAGAGCTAGAGAGATAGACAGAAAGAGAGAGAGATAAAGAGAGAGACAGAGACAAAGACAGAGAGAGAGAGAGATCGAGATTGAGAGAGAGAAGAGATTGAGAGAAACAGAAATAGATAGATAGAGAGAGAGACAGAAAGATATAGAGAGGGAATGATAGAGAGTGAGATAGAGGGTGAGACAGAGAGATATAGAGAAAGAGATAGAGACAGATAGAGAGCGAGATAGACAGAGTGAGAGATAGACAGCCAGAAATAGATAAAGATAGAGATAGAGAGACAGAGAGAGAAAGATAGAGCAAAAGATAGGGAGATATAGAAATAGAGAGAGAGTTAGAGAAACGGATAGGGACAGGCAAAAACAGGGAGACAGATAGAGAGATAGATACACAGAGAGATACCTATAGAGAGAGATACAGAGAGAGAGAGAGAGAGATGAAGAGATAGAGAGATATAGAAAGGGAGAGGTAGAGAGAGAGAGAGAGAGAGAGAGAGAGAGAGAGAGAGATAGAGAGAGACCGATACTGAGAGAGACAGAGACAGAGATGGAAAGAGAGATAGGGAGAAACAGAGAGAGAGATCGAGATTGATGGCGATAGAGGTAGATAGAGAGAGAGAGACAGATAAAGAGATAGAGAGAGACAGAAAGAGAAAGAGACAGAGTTAGAGAGGGAGAGATAGAAAAAGAGAGAGAGGGGGGAGATAGAGAGACAGACAGAGGTAGATAGAGGTAGAGAGAGAGAGATATAGAGATAGAGACAGGCAGGTAGAGAGAGAAATACAGAAGCAGATAGAGATAGAGAGACATACAGGAGGGATAGAGAAAGATAGGTAGAGAGAGAAAGAGATAGATAGATAGAGAGACAGAGATAGACATAGAGAGAGTTGGAGAGAGAAAGGGATAGAGAGGGGTAGATACAGAGAGATAGAGATAGAGAGAGAGAGAGACGCAGACAGAATTAGAGAGAGAGAGACAGTGATAGAGAGACAGACAGACAGACAGAGATAGAGGGATAGAGAAACAGAGAGAGATATAGAGAGAGAGAGAGAAAGATAGAGATAGACACAGAGATAGAGAGAGAGAAAGAGATAAAGACAGAAAGAGACAGAGACAGAGCTAGAGAGAAATAGAGAGAGTCAGAGTTAGGGACAGAGAGAGACAGAGATTGAGATAAAGAGACAGAGATTGAAAGATATAGAGAGGGAGAGTTAGGGAGAGAGATAGAGATAGAGACAGAGATAGAGAGAGACAGACAGAGAGAGACAAAGGCAGAGTTAAAGACAGAGCTAGAGAGACAGAGATAGGGACAGAGAGAAAGAGTAGAGAGAGATAGACAGAGGGAGAGGCAGATAGAGAGAGATAGATAGGAAGAGAGTAATAGAGATAGACAGATAGAGAAAAAGAGAGGTAGAGAGAGACAGAGATAGATAGATAGAGAGAGAGAGAGATAGAGAGATATAGAGAGAGAGGTAGACAGAGAGTGATAGGGATAGATATAGAGAGAGACAGATAGCGAAAGAGAGAGAAAGATAGAGATAGACAGATAGAGAGTGTGACAGAGAAATAGAGATGGATAGAGGGATAGAGAGAGAGAGAAATAGAGATGGATAGAGAGAGAGATGGAAAGAGATAGATAGAGATATATGTATATAGAGAGAGACAGAGATAGATATATATATAGAGAGAGAGACAGAGACAAAGATGGGGGGAGAGATAGCGATAGAAAGAGAGAGAGAGGGATAGAGAGAGAGAGAGAAATAGACAGAGAGAGAGAGATAGACAGAGATAGAGATAGAAAGATATAGAGAGGGAGAAATAGAGAGAGAGAAAGAGAGCTATAGACAGAGAAAGAGTCAGATAGAGAGACAGAGATAGAGGGAGATAGAGAAAGGGATAGAGAGAAGCAGATAGAAAGAGAGAGAGAGATAGCGAGCGAGACAGAGACAGAGAGATAGAGAGGGAGAGATAAAGAGAATGAGATAGAGAGAGGGAGAGATAGAGAGAGAGATCGAGAGAGAGAGATAGAGACAGAAAGAGAGAGACAGATAGGGAGAAAGACAAAGACAAAGATGGAGAGAGGTATAGAAAGAGAGATAGAGAGTGAGAGGGATAGAGAGCAAGAAAGAAATAGAGAAAGACAGATAGAGTGAGAGAGACAGATATATATATATATATATATATATATACACACACACACACACACACAGAGAGAAAGTGAGAGGAAGAGATAGAGGGAGGGAGAGATAGGGAGAGAGATGGAGAAAGAGATAAAGAAAGACATAGAGATAAACAGATAGAGATAGTTAGAGTGCGAGATAGAGAAATAGAGAATGAGAGATAGGCAGAGAGAGATATAGAGTGAAAAATAGAGACATAGAGAGGTAGAGAGACAGAGATAGACATAGAGAGAGAGTTTGAGAGTGATAGAGATAGAGAAAGGGATAGAGAGAGGCAGATACAGAGAGATAGATATAGATATATAGAGACAGACGGACAGAGGGAGAGAGACAAAGAGAGATAGAGATAGAGAGAGACAGAGAGAAACAGGGACAGAGCTAGAGACAGAGTTTGAGAAATAGAGATGGACAGACAGTGATAGAGGTAGAGAGATAGAGAAACAGACAGAGACAGAGAGACAGAGATAGAAAGACAGAGGGATAGAGTCAGAGAGATAGAGAGACAGAGATAGAGTGGTATTGAGAGGGAGAGATAGAGAGAGATAGAAATAGAGACAGAGCTAGAGAGAGAGAAAGAGATAGACAGAGACAGGTTGAGAGAGAGCTAAAGAGATATATAAAGGTAGAGAAAGAGAGAGATAGATACAGATAGACATAGAGAGAGACACAGAGAGAGAGAGATAGAGATAGAGACAGATATATATAGAGAGACAGACAGAAATAGAGGGAAATGGAGATATAGAGTGAGATAGAGAAAGAGAGACAGAGAGAGAGAGGACAGAGAGAAAGAGATAGTAAGACACAGAGAGATAGAGTTGGAGAGGGAGACGTAGAGAGAGATAGAGACAGAGACAGAGAGATAGAGAGACAGAGTTAGAGAGATAGAGAGAGACAGACAAAGAGAGACAGACAGAGACAGACACATATAGAGGGAGACAGAGACAGACAGATATAGAGAGACAGAGAGACAGAAGATATAGAGAGACAGAGAGATAAAGAGAGACAGAGAGAGAGAGACAGACAGACAGATATAGAGAGAGAGAGAGACAGACAGACAGATATAGAGAGACAGAGAGAGAGGCAGATATGTATAGAGAGCGAGAGATAAAGAGAGACAGAGGGAGAGACAAAAAGAGAGAGACAGACAGAGATAGAGAGACAGAAAGATAGGGATAGATAGAAATAGAGAGAGACAGAGATTAAAAGAGACAGAGAGATATTGAGAGAGATGTGGAGAGAGATAAATAGAGAGATACAGAGAGAGACAGAGAGGTAGAGAGATAAGAAGACATAGAGAGAGATAGAGAGATAGAGATAGCGAGAGATAAACAGAGAGAGATAGGCAAAGAAAGATTGACAGATAGACAGAGAGAGAGATAGAGAGTGATATAGAGAGAGACTTGGAGAGATAGAGGTCAAGACAGAGAGAGATAGAGATTGATAGAGATAGAATGAGAGAGATAGAGATGTAGATAGAGACAGAGTGATAGAGAGATAGATAGAGAGATGGTCAGAGAGAAAGACAGAGACACAGACAGAGAGAGAGAGAAATAGATAGAGAGAGAATGAGAGAGAGAGAGAGAAGTGAGTGTGGGTTGTCTGTGTGTGTATCTGAGAGAATGTGTGTGTAAGAGAAAGGGTCTGCGTGATTGTGTGTATGTAAGCATGTATGTATGTGTGCTTGTATGTGAGAGAATGTATAGTGTAGAGGTGTCACCTGTAATGTAACATCTACCTCAGAACCCAGTTTAGGCCATCCTCATGGGAACCGAATGTGGCTATTAACTCTACTCAGCCACTCTGCATCATTGTGTATCTCAAAGTCCATCTTGGAGGTTGGTCACCCAAACATCCGTGTCCATACACACACACACACACACACACACACACACACACACACACACACACACACACACACAGACATAAGTCTATGAAGGTGAATTTGCATTTGCAGAATTGGATTTGCAGATTAATTCTATTTTGCTCAAAACGCACACAATCTGCAGGCAGTCAATCCATGTGACATTTTATAAATTCGACTTTGGAATTAGAACGAGTCTGACTCAAGATTGGCATACAGACTCTAACCTCACACCTTTCATGCATTGTTTGAGCTGAGATGTCACTGTTTTTTATAAAAACTTAAGCTATCTTGGGAATGTGACTTGAAAGAAGTTCTGGGATTTACATAGAGTCATAGAGATGTACAGTATGGGAACAGACCCTTCAGTCCAACCCGTCCATGCCGATCAGATATCCCAACACAATCTAGTCCCACCTGTCAGCACCCGGCCCATATCCCTCCAAACCCTTCCTATTCATATACCCATCCAAATGCCTTTTAAGTGCTGTCATTGTACCAGCCTTCACCACTTCCTCTGGCAGCTCATTCCATACACGTATCACCCTCTGCATGAAAACATTGCCCCTTAGGTCTCTTTTATATCTTTCCCCTCTCACCCTAAACCTATGCCCTCTAGTTTTGGACTCCATCACCCCAGGGAAAAAAACTTTGTCCATTTATCCTATCCATGCCCCTCATGATTTTATAAACCTCTATAAGGTCACCCCTCAGCCTCCGGTGAAACAGGGAAAACAGCCCCAGCCTATTCAACCTCTCTCCCTATAGCTCATGTTCTCCAACCCTGGCAACATTCTTGTAAATCTTTTCTGAACCCTTTCAAGTTTCACAACATCTTTCCGATATGAAGGAGACCAGAATGAATCTAAACCAGCAATCCATTCTAAAAGATGAAAGACTTAACAGAAATCTAGGTTATTGTATCAGTTGCATGACACTATGATTTTGTGTGATAAATTCCGTGTCCTATGATCCTGCCCCACTAACTAGCTGATGAAGGAGCAGAACTCCCAACGGGTCCAAATAAACCTGTTGGACTATAACCTGGTGTTGTATGATTTTCAACTTTAAAAATCCTTCTTAGCCTCAAATTTAGCAAATCCCAGCACGCTAATTTTGTCTGCAGATGATGGATCCAGGATGAGCTCCCAAATTACATGATCCCATAGCAGACCAACCACCTTATGTTATCATTCCAGACGAGGTCCCAAAATTAAGTTATGATCTGATGAAGGATCATCGATTTTAATTTTTGTCATAGACAAATGGTGAGATCCTTTAAGAGAACAAAACCACAGGATTCTAGAGTTTTAACATTTGCAGGAGAGAGAGAGAGAGAGAACCTGCACAGTTACTATCTTCGCTGTTTGAATTCATGTATCGTTGGACATCAGAGTGTTATCTGGGCAATTTAACAAACAGTGAAATTCACAACTGATCTTGGAGGAACTGCTGGGTGAAGTTCACAGCACAGAACCAGATAAGTTAATCGTTGTTTTAAGTGTGGCCTACAGAGAATCTGCAGTAATGAGTACAGTGGGTTCTTTCTTGATGATATGTTTTTGGAGATATGTCTCTTGATTAACCTTAAAATATAAGCCATAACTATTAATTTAACCTGGGGCAGTGTTTGTAAAGGAATAAGATGGTTTTAATTTCTGAGTCTGCAGATTGTGAATGAACAAAAATGGCCTTTAATAGAGCAATATGTACTTCTTGTCAGACGTGGGAGTTTAAAGAGAGTTTAAGGGTTACTGCGGATTATACCTGCCACAAATGCTGTTGGATGTGAATCTTATCAGATTGAGTGGATCGGTTAGAGAGACAGATAGTGGCAATGAGGAATTTGCAACAGCAACAGTATGTGATGGATGGCAGTTATAGGAAGGGGGGAAAGTCTCAGATACAGTCACATTGATGGGTTAACTCCAGGAAGGGTAAGAGAGGTAGGCAGCTAGTGCAGGAGTCTTTTGTGGATATACCCATTTCAAATGGATATGCTGTTTTGGAAAATGTAGGGGGTGATGGATTCTCAGGGGAACGTAGCACGAACAGGCAAGTTTCTGCTATTGAGACTGGCTCAAATGCAACGAGGGGTACGTTGGGTTCCAAGAAATCAATTGTGTTTGTGGATTCTCTAGTCCGAGGTACAGGCAGATGTTTCTCTGGATAGCAGCGAAAAATCAGAATGGTGTGTTGCTTCCCTGGTGCCAGGATCAAGGATGTCTCAGAGAGGGTGCAGAATGTTCTCACGGGGGGGGGGGCCAGCAAGAGGTCACTGTCCACATTGGAACCAATGACATAGGAAGGGAAAAGGTTGAGATTCTGAAGGGAGATTACAGAGAGTTAGGCAGAAATTTAAAAAGGAGGTCCTCAAGAGTAGAAATATCTGGTTTACTCCCGGTGCTACGTGCTAGTGAGGGCAGGAATAGGAGAATTGGGCAGATGAATGCATGGCTGAGGAGCTGGTGTATGGGAGAAGGATTGACATTTTTGGATCTTTGGAATCTCTTCTGGGGTAGGAATGACCTGTACAAGAAGGATGGATTGCATCTAAATTGGAAGGGGACGAATATACTGGCAGAGAGATTTGCTAGAACTGTTAGGGAGGATTTAAACTAGTAAGGTGGGAGGTGGGACCAAGGGAGATAGTGAGGAAAGGGATCAATCTGAGACGGGTACAGCTGAGAACAGAAGTGAGTCAAACAGTCAGGGCAGGCAGGGACAAGGTAGGACTAATAAATTCAACTGCATTTATTTCAATGCAAGGGGCCTAACAGGGAAGGCAGATGAACTCAGGGCATGGTTAGAAACATGGGACTGGGATATCAAAGCAATTACAGAAACATGGCTCAGGGATGGGCAGGACTGGTAGCTTAATGTTCCAGGATATGAATGCTACAGGAAGGATAGAAAGGGAGGCAAGAGAGGACGGGGAGGAGGGGGGCATTTTTGATAAGGGATAGCATTACAGCAGTGCTGAGGGAGGATATTCCTGGAAATACATCCAGGGAAGTTATTTGGGTGGAACTGAGAAAAAAGAAATGGATGATAACCTTCTTGGGATTGTATTTATAGACCCCTTAATAGTCAGAGGAAAATTGAGAAACAAACTTGTAAGGAGATCTTAGCTATCTGTAAGAATAATAGGGTGGTTATGGTCGGGGATTTTAACTTTCCAAACATAGACTGGGACTGCCATAGTGTTAAGGGTTTAGGTGGAGACGAGTTTGTTAAGTGTATACAAGACCATTTTCTGATTCAGTATGTGGATGTATCTACTAGAGAAGGTACAAAACTTGACCGACTCTTGGGAAATAAGGCAGGGCAGGTGACTGAAGTGTCAGTGGGCGAGCATTTGGGGCCAGCGACCATAATTCTATTAGATTTAAAATAATGATGGAAAAGGATAGACCAGATCTAAAAATTGAAGTTCTAAATTGGAGAAAGGCCAATTTTAAAGATATTAGGCAAGAACTTTCGAAAGCTGATTGGGGCAAATGTTCGCATGTAAAGAGACAGCTAGAAAATGGGAAGCCTTCAGAAATGAGATAACGAGAATTCAGAGAAAGAATCTTCCTGTTAGGGTGAAAGGGAAGGCTGTTTGGTATAGGGAATGCTGGATCACTAAAGAAATTGAGGGTTTGGTTAAGGAAAAGAAGGAAGCAGATGTCAGGTATAGACAGGATAGATCAAGTGAAACCTTAGAACAGTATAAAGGCAGTAGGAGTATACTTACGAGAGAAATCAGGAGGGCAAAAGGGTTACTAAGGAAAGTGCTGGATGTCTTGAAACGGGTAAAGGTGGATAATTCCCCAGGATCTGATCAGGTGTACCCTTGAAGCTAGAGAAGTGGTTGCTGAGATATTTATATCATCGATAGTCATAGGTGAAATGCCAGAAGACTGGAGGTTGGCAAACGTGGGGCCACTGTATAAGAAGGGTGATAAGGACAACCGAGGGAACTATGAACCAGTGAGTCTGACCTCGGTGGTGGGCAAGTTGTTGGAGGAAATCCTGAGGGACAGGATATACATGTATTTGGAAAGGCAAGGACTGATTAGGGATAGTCAACATGGCTTTGTGCATGGGGAATCATGTCTCACAAACTTGATTGAGATTTTTGAAGAAGTAACAAAGAGGATTGATGAGGGCAGAGCAGTAGATGTGATTTATATGGACTTCAGTAATGCGTTCAACAAGGTTCCCCATGGGAGATTGATTAGCAAGGTTAGATCTCATGGAATACAGGGAGAACTAGCCATTTTGATACACAACTGGCTCAAGGGTAAAAGATAGTGGTGGTGGAGGGTTGTTTTTCAGACTGGAGGCCTGTGACCAGTGGATTGCCACAAGGATCGGCAATTTTGTCATGTACATAAATGATTTGGATGCGAGCATAAGAGGTACAGTTAGTAAGTTTGCAGATGACACCAAAATTGGAGGTGTAGTGGACAGCGAAGAGGATTACCTCAGATTTTCACAGGACCTTGACCAGATGGGCCAGTGGGCTGAGAAGTGGCAGATGGAGTTTAATTCAGATAAATGTGAGGTGCTGCATTTTGGAAAAGCAAATCTTAGCAGGACTTAAACCTTAATGGTAAGGTCCTAGAGAGTGTTGCTGAACAAAGAGACCTTGGAGTGCAGGTTCATAGCTCCTTGAAAGTGGAGTCGCAGGTAGAAAAGATAGTGAAAAAGGCATTTCCTTTATTGGTCAAAGTATTGAGTACAGGAGTTGGGAGGTCATGTTGCGGCTGTACAGGACATTGGTTTGGCCACTGTTGGAATATTTCATGCAATTCTGGTCTCCTTCCTATCAGAAAGATGTTGTGAAACTTGAATATGTTCGCAAAAGGTTTGCAAGGATGTTGCCAAGGTTGGAGGATTTGAGCTATAGGGAGAGGGTGAACAGGTTGGGGCTGTTTTCCTTGGAGCGTCGGAGGCTGAGGGGTGACCTTACAGAGGTTTACAAAATTATGAGGGGTATGAATAGGGTAAATAGGCAAAGTCTTTTCCCTGGGGTCAGAACTAGAGGGCATAGGTTTAGGGTGAGAGGGGAAAGATATATAAGAGACCAACAGGGCAACACTATCACACAGAGGGTGGTACGTGTATGGAATTAGCTGCTAGAGGATGTGTTGGAGACTGATACAATTGCAACATTTAAGAGGCATTTGGATGGGTATATGAATAGGAAGGGTTTGGAGGGATATGGGCCGGGTGCTTAGCAGGTGGGACTAGATTGGGTTGGGATATCCGTTCGGCATGGAAGGGTTGGACCGAAGGGTCTGTTTCCATGCTGTACGTCTCTATGAACAAGCAAAAAAAACCTTACTATACCAGTTAGAACAATAATACAATCTAGAATACAACTATAACATATTTTTAAAATCTAGAATTAGCATGTCAAAAAATGTGGTACTATTTTTATTAAAACACTATCTGATTAAAACACCCAACAACACATATCAAGTAGCAAATTTTACAGAGCTGGAATTAAATCTGGATAAATGTGAGATGATGCACTTATACAGGGCAATGAAGACAAGGGAATACATGATGAACAATGGAACACCGAGAATCAGAAGGGCCTTGATGTGCATGTATGCTGGGGCTTGAAGGTAATAGGATGGGTGAATAGTGGTTAAGGTAGCATGTGGTAGACTTGTCTTCATTAGCTGATGCATAGAGTTTTAGAAGATGTGAAGTTATTCACTTTGAAAGGGAGAATAAAAGAACTGAGCATTATTTAAACGAAGAAAGATTGTAGAATGTTGTACCACAAAGGGATTGAAAGAAGTAAATGAAACATGGAAAAATGCCACACGAGTGCAACATGTAATCAGGAGGTTTAATGGAATATTGGCCCTTATTTCAATGGTGTTGGAGGATAAGAGTTTGGAAGTCTTACTATGACTGTACAAACTGCTAGAGAGACCACACCTGGAGTACAGTGAGCAGTTTTGTTTCAGTGAAGATATCATGTCATTGAAGACAGTTCAGAGAAGGCTCACTTGGATGATCCCTGGTGGGGAGGGATTGTTTTTCTGAGCAAAAGCTAAACAGTTTAGGACTCCACTCACTGCACTTTAGAAATAGGAGGGGTGATCTTATTGAAACATTTTGGATTCTTAAGGTGCTTGACATGGTAAATACTGAGAGAATGTTTCTCTTCATGGGAGAGTCGCGGGTCAGCTGGCAAAGTCTCAGAATAATGGGATACCAATTTAAGACTGTAAGGAGGAGGAATTCCTTCTCCTCGAGGTGTGAGAGTGTTTGGAACTGGTCATGGGGGCAGAGCCCTTGTGTATGTTTCATGCTGAAACAGATGTATTCTTGATCAGTAGGAGAAATCACAGGTTGCAGGAAAAAGGCAGGAAAGTGATTGTCAGGAATGTTGGATCAGCCACGATTCTAATGAATGAAAGTTAGGCTCAAGAGACTAAATAGCCTTCTTATGTTCCTATTTCTTACAGTCTAAGAGCAGGGAGGTGATCATTGAACTGTATAAAACATCAGTTAGCCCCTAGCAAGAGTATAGCGTGCAGTTCTGGAATCCACACTATCTGAGGGATGTGATAGCTCTGGGGAGGGTGCAGAGGAGATTTACCAGGATGTTAAATGGGCTAAAAAGTTTCAGTTATGAAGAAAGATTGTACAGACTGGGGTTGTTTTCCTGAGAGCAGAGAAGATTTAGAAAGACATTATTGTGATGTATAAAATGATTGGGCAAAGACAGGGGTGACAGGAAGAAATGTTTACAGAGATCAATGATTAGGGTATAATTTAAGGCAAGGGCAAAAGGTTTAGAAAAGATTTTAGGAAAATGTTTGCACTCAGAAGTTGGTGGGAATCTGAAACACACTGCCCGTAAGGGTGATAGCGGCAGAAACCCTCGTAACTGGAAAATAGGTGGTTGCTTTTGACCAGCTCAGAATTGACAGCTAAAGGGCCTTATACTGTACTGTAGATCTGTATGACTTGAAGATAGATTACATTGATTTTACAATGACTCCCAATAGTCATAAATGACAAAATGAGTCTCTCCAGGACTTTGTCCAAGTACTGACTCTGCAGAACTACACAACCATTCTTGACTTTTTCACTGCAGGACAGAGAATCCTCCAAACAACACGACTTTCCTGAAATTCCCTCATAACTATAGATTCCCTTTACTGATTAAAAGTCTGTCTATTACAGCCTAGATTATGTTTAATGACCCAGCTTCAATTGCCCTCTACAGTAAAGAATTCCATCGTCAGAGAAGAAATGCTTCATCTCTTTCTTAAGTTTGCAACTTCTGTTTCTAAGATTGTGCCTTCGGGCCCTAAGGTTGTTTCCCATATTGAGAAATTAGGACCAGAGGGCACAATCTCAGAATTAGGGATCACCCAGTTATGACAGAGATAAAAAAGTATTTTCTCCTCTCAGAGACCAATCAATCTGTAGAATCTTTATCATAAAGGGCTACCAAGGCTACGTTTAGTATTTTCAAAATTTGGAAGTGCCTGTGTTGGACTAGGGTGTGCAAAGTTAAAAATCACACAACACCAGGTTATAGTCCAACAGGTTTATTTGGAAGCACTAGCTTTTGGAGTGCTGCTGCTTCATTAGATGGCTGTGAGTATTTTCGAAGTTGACGTAGTCAGAAAGGGAATCAAGGGTTATGAGAATCAGGCAGGGAAGTGGAGATGAGAATCAACACGTCAACTATGACCTCACTGAATGATGAAGCAGATTTGATCGACCAAATGGTCTAATTTTGCTTCCCCATTTTATGGTATTGAATATTGTTGATATCTTGCATACTGTTTTCAAGAAGCAAAGGAGGCTTTCTAACGGACTCACCTCTGCAACCACATATCTCACAAACTTCAGTGCATACTCACAAACTGCACTGTAAACCAAGTGTGAAAAGGCAAAACATGGTGTGTGTAGTTTACCCATGGATCAGCAATGCAGTTGTGAAAGATTTCCCCATGGCCAGAGTAAGTTTCAGCCCCTTACTTATGCTTAACATTATAGAGAATGGTAACTAAGTTACAAATTAAAAGCTAAAATTAAAACTTAGCTGGACTTACCAGTATATATTTTAGAAATAATAAAACATGAATTTAACTGAGAAAGGGTCAGTTTGTGCTTCTTTATATGAATAATATGGTTATATTGCTCCTTTTAAGAAATAATTCAATTCAGTTTGTATTACAAAATTCATTCTCTGATATTAATTGAACTTGATGTAGAAATAAAAGAGTTAAGATTATGGGGTGCTGTGATGTTAGGGCATTTTGGTAAGATCCAAAAGCTGACAGTTTTAAGGAAGTTAGAAAGAGTCCGGGAATAATGCGGCATTGGCAGGGGAGATAATTACTTTATACAAAAATTCAACATTTATAACAAAGGATCTCCTGCTGTTTTCACATACTGGGGTGAGTTCTATGAATATAACTCCCCTTAATATATTCTGTAAAGAAGGACTACATTAAGCACTTTAATTACTACATAATGGCACTAGTCCCAGGAAGGTCTCTTGCAGTATAAAGCTACAAACACTGTATTAGACTTACTATTGTTCTAAACAATCTTTAGTTTCCTTTTCTTTATGTTTAGTTTAAACCTGCCATTGTATAGACAGTTGAATTATATTGTCAAATTTGAAAAACCTGGCTGTGAAATTACTTAGAAGAGACAAACCTTGTGCTGTGGACATCATTGAACTGTTTGCCTGTATCAAAATAATAATATGTTACAAAACATATTTTGTACAAAATATGTTTTAAAAATAGGAACTTCAGAGACAACATTGATATTTCATTTATTTCTTACCGAAGTTTGACTAGCAAACAAGATGCACATCAGGGAGAAGCTCAATTGTACGCCTAAGGTAAGGTCCATCTTCTGCTGTATGCTCTCCAACCACTTTTGTAGAAATATGCAAAGGATCAAGATGAAAAATTATTTTCAAAGATGGACAGCGTAATATTTGCTATGAGAAAGAAAATTCCAAAATACAAGAATGTGACTGGTTTTCATTATTACTATATTCCAATGATAAACAATAAAATCAATGGCTTATTTATTCTTTGCATTCTTCCAAATTTACAGAACAGAAGCAGGTTATTTAATGTCCATTTTTCACATGAATTCCCCACTTTGTTTAATTCATCATATCTAAACAATATATGCTTCTATTAATTTATCCCCAATGTATTTACCTTTCTCCTAGGAAACACACTATGTTATTCATCTCAAGTATTGGTAGCTAGTTACTCAATTCACTAATCTCCAAACAAATAAATTTCACCTGGATTATTTATCAGATTTATCTTTAAAAGGACCCTAGTTTTTCAGTCACATAAAAGTGGAAACATTTCTTCTACATCTTCTATATTTAACTTATGGATAATTTTAAAAGCTTCTATGAAATTTTGGTTTGGGAGATGAGTTGACAGTGAACTGCTGCTGCATCATGTCCACACCAGCATTGGCCCATCAATCAACACTTTTTTTTTGCTGTATAAACGGGTGCCCCCATCAACACCAAGTCTGTTTCTTGTGTCCTGGCCCTGATGAGCGTAAGCCAAAAAACTTCAATTCCCTCTCTCCTTTTAGAAATGTTTAATGTCACCAAGCAAATAGTCCTAAAAAAATACATAAAGTATCTGATTATTTTGTTAGTTTAGATCAAAATCTGTTGGTAAAATAGAACTCAAGCTTCCTTCTATTTACAGACAGAATTTGGGTGTGCAGTCACACAGATAATTCTATACCTAGGATCACCTGCTTTCACTTCACATTTACTAAGCCACTTAAACCAGTCATCAGTTCAACTCTTGCTATGCAGACAGGTTCCTGTCTTCTCTTGGAATCAAGCTTTGAAGATATAAAAACAAACTTTTAAAATAAAATAATGAAAAAATGTAATTTAGTTTTCATATTCTACATCTTTTCTTATAATAGAAACTGCTGTATTTGCCCTTCTTTCAATAAACATACAAAAATATGTTTGATCAATAAATGACCTTAATTTATTTTCATTTCCTGTAACTTCTCATAAAGCTCTTAATTTTTTATGAAGCACTCAGGTAACAAATTGCTGACTTGCAGCCACTAGCCTTATTTTGGAAACTTCTTTCTCGCATTTCCATTATGAGAGCAAGATCAATCCTTGAGCATCTTTGAACTGTGGGAGGAAATCAGAGCACCGACGGAAACCCATGCAAACACGAAGAGAATGTGCAAACTCCACACAGACAGTTTCCCCAAGGCTGGAATCAAACGCAGGTTCCTGGCACTCAGAAACAGCAGTGTTAGAATTACAGAATCCCTACATTGTGGAAACAGAGTAAACGATCCAGACGCATTCACCTATCCTAGTACTCTACATTTACCACTGACTAATGCACCTAGCCTACATGTCCCTGAACACTATGGGTAATTTAGCATGACCAATTCACCTAACCTGCCATCTTTGGATTGTGGGAGGATACCTGAGCACCTGGAAGAAACTCACGCACACTCAGGGAGAATATGCAACCGCCACACAGACAGTCGCCTGAGACTGGAATCAAAGCCAGGTCCCTGGCGCTGTGAGGCAGCAGTGCTAACCACTGAGCTACCATGCCACCCTAAATTGCTTACACTTTTGCAATGTACTTAATTTTGAGTTATTTTCAATGTAGAAATTTAGCAGTATAAAGTAAAGGTGATTCTATAGCTCAATTTAGCAGGCTCAAGCTGAATGTTATAATTGATTCCCTACTGCTGAGCAAAGCCATATGGAGCGTAACTCCGGTCATAAAATTGATTCCTATAGGAATCAAATGCTTCCCTTAACAGCTTTTCGCTTAAAGTCATCATTTATAAGAATGTAAATCCAATTTTGAGTGAGGACACCCTGTATACATTTTCCCTTTAAATTCCTATCTCCTCATGCCAATAGCAGCCACTTAATATTTTGTTTAGAGGAGTTAGGTCAAAATAACGAAATACAATATAACTGAAGTCTGGATTGTGTAAACAGTAAATCCAGTGATTTTTCAAAAATAGTTGCCTTGTCGTGTTGCATAATAAGTTTTGTTGAGCCCTTTTGATAGGTGGCCTACTCAGCAATAAGGTATTTCACTTGACACTGTAGCCATGATGACAAAGTGATCAACCCCAACTATTTTACAGGGAATCAACACTTTTGAGGGTGACTGCAGCATGTTATCATGTTCAAACATGAAGCAGGTAGAAGTGTCAAATCTTCATCCGGAGGCTCACTGACGATGCTACCTAGTATGGTAATGAAATATCTGAAAACGAACCTTTCCACTCAGCAAGCAAACCTATATCCAGAAGTCTCAAATTCCTTACCCTTACTTAAGGTTTCATTTAAAGAATATAGGTAACATTTTAGCCAATCCACTTCACCCGCTGTGGACTTACATCCACTGTCCAAACTGCACAACTGTGGTCTACAACAAAAACCTTCATTAATAGGCTGAAGTTCCTTATAACTCCTTGTAAAAAACCTTATTATTCAGTATACTACAATTCATTGCAAAATGATACTCTGAAACACAAAAATGTATTAAAAACATCTGTTGAACTCTCCCATTCTTGGGATTCATTCTCCTGTTTCAGTTCCGCAATTCCTGTTATCTGTTACAATTACCAAATATGTGTCTATTCTTATTCCTTTTAGTTATGATTCCACTTCTGTAACAATCCTTTCAACCTATATGCAGATGGTCTGCATTCCAGCTATCACTGAATCCTCCATTCTTTGTATCACTGCTAAATGCGCATTACAACCATCAAGGCCACTTGGAATGAATGTTTCCCCAGAAATTTGAGACTTTGGACATCTGTTCCAGAACATGGTTCTTTCTGATAATCTAACACCAGTTAACATTAGGAGTCCATCCATGTTGCAAACAGTCCAACAATTTAAAGGCAAGCATTGAGATAGGGATCTCCAAATAGAATTTTTTCTCCAATCTTGAAGGTAGCCTGTTAAATTCAATTATAAATTCTTCAGTGGAGTACCTGTATGGAATTCTAAATTTATCAAAATCTGACTATACATCAGAACAAAAATATTTTAAAATAAATTTTGTCCATTAACATTAATAGATTATCCAAACCTTCCTATGTGTCCACAGATTCCACAGTCCTTCAGGCTACAGATTTGAGATTACTTTATACCTGATCCTTATTCTAGTACGAAGCAACACTGCCAAAACCATTTCCTTTGGTCAGGACATAACTGTGTCTATTTTCCCACTTCATTTTTCCATTAATTATAAGATTACATTTCACACATCAGCAGGCAGTCCCAATTCCTTACACTTGGGGTTCAGCCATTCTTCTCAAAGGTGAACTCAAATTTCTAACTTTTCTTCTGAAAAAAAGACAACTTCCATCCTTATTAAGCAACCATTCTCTGCTGTCAATATTAATTCGGACTGAAGTCTGTCGATGAAACAGAACTCAAGACATCTTGGCCTTGTGAACTGAATTCACTCTGTCTAAAGTTCATTCCATATCCAGCACCACCTGTTTACTCAGTCACTTAGTTAATCAAATAACTCAAGTCAGCAATCTAACTCGTGCTATTTCTAACACATTTGAACACTATTCTACCAAAATTTCTAAGCGTGGTTGAGAAAGGGTGGTTGTTGGGAATCTGTTTACATCAGGTGGTGATACGAGGACCCGTGGGCACTGCCTGAGAATTAGAGGGAGTCAATTTAAAATGGAAATGAGGAGACATTTCTTCAGTCAGAGCGTGGTGGGCCTGGGGAATTCATTGCCACAGAGCGCAGTGGAGGCTGGGACGTTAAATGTCTTCAAGACAGAGATTGATAAATTCTTAATCTCGCAAGGAATTAAGGGATACAGGGAGAGTGGGGTTGAAATACCTATCAGCCATGACTGAATGGCTGAGTGGACTCGATGGGCTGAATGGCCTTATTTCCACTATGTCTTAAGGTCTTAAAATTGAATCCCAGTTCTTCTTAACATTTTTATTACTTTGTTAAATGGTTTGCTAATTTGATTGATTCGTGTACCTGCACCCCATGCCCTTTTATTTCCCAGTTTCTTGCCCAAAATGTACCAGCTTACACTAAAGTATATTGAAATTCATTTGCCACTTTTGTTCCTTATATTTGTTAACGTATTCTTGAACTATATTGAAATCCAGTTCAGAATTAACCGTACCCCTTCCCCATGTAATTTAGTTAAATCTGTAAATGATGACATTGTACTTAACTAATGTAGATATTTTACGTATAATTTTGTTTCCTGTTTTCAGAGAAATTGTTACCTGTTTGCTACTTGTCCCTTGATTCCACATGTTCCAATCATGGGATAAAAACCTTAATAAAAAGATATCTGGCTGTCTCTCTGTCTACCTGGATCTATGTACACATGTGTATCTATCTCTCCTTCTGTGTGTGTGTGTCTCCCTCACTCTGAGACCACAGGGTAATCACAATTTATCTCAGACAGTTTCCCAAATCCTTAAGAGGACAAAACCATGCCCCTGCTCATGACCCCAGCCATGACCCCAGCCTTGCCCAGCCTTGAACAGCCCCCGCTTCCCTCAGGCGCCGCTGAGATGTCCGTTAGTTCCAGGCTCGCTCGTGCTCCTGCCGCGCGCGCGCTGACCTCAGCTGACCTCCTTCCTCGGCGAACAGGGCCGTCTGCATGTCACCTCTCTGAGCATCAACATTGTCACTCTTCACACCCCCCACCCCCCGCAGAGCCAACTTCTCCCCGTCGGTTTGCTCCCCAGCTCGCACAACCGCTCCACTCCCGCAACTCACGTCCTGTACCCTCCACTTAAGCTCATTTTATCTCCTTGTCCACTTTCTTGCTCACACACTCTGCCAACCTGACTTCTACCAGCCCCTCTTTTCTGCTCAGCCTCCTACTACACTGTCTCCCTTCCCATCCTCTTCATAGACTCCTTCCCCCGATGTCTACCTTTACTTATCACTGCACCTCACCCTTCTCTCCCCTTTTTCACCTCCATCTATTTAATTCCCCTTTCCACCATACTTCACTGTCCTATTCCTCTTATTTCCCTCCCTTTCACATTCTACTATGCCTCTACGCTCACTAAATCCCCTCAGAGAGTTAATATTGAGCATTGTTTTACACTTCCAAGCAGTATATTCCAGAACAAAATAGGTCACTGTCTAAAAAAATGGATTCTGCATGTCACCCATTCTTATACCAATTATTTTAAATCTGTGTTGTTTCATTACTATCCTTTCTGCCTTCGGTAAGAGTTTGTCCTTATTCCATTCAGCACCACCTAGATTGGTGATGTTGAATTTCAATCTGAGACCTGTGACCTATGTGTTCACATAATTCCAGGGCTAATTGAGCCATTTAGGATGCTGAAACCAATAGCTATTCTTGGTACGTCTGGCACTCATGGCGGAGGCATTGATCTTGCTACGCAAGGTATTCTCCATATGAGCACAAACTGCTGGAGATCAGCAGATCCGACAGCAGCGGTGGAGAGGGAAACAAAGTTTACATTGTTTGGTTTTGGAGATGAGTCATACAGCACATTAAACATTAACTTTGTTTCTGTCTCCACATTTCTCCAGCACTTTGTTTTTTGATTTCAGATCTTAAGTGTCTATATACTTCGTTGTAATTGTAATAGTCTCCATCACTTCGTGTGGCAGCTCATTCCATACACATACCACCCTCTGCATGAAAAAGTTGCCCCTTATGTCCTTTTTATATCTTTCCCCTCTCACCCTAAACCTACGCCCTCTAGTTCTGGATTCCCCCACCCCAGGGAAAAGGCTTTGTCTATTTATCCTATCCATGCCCCTCATTATTTTGTAAACCTCTATAAGGGGCATGGATAGGATAAATAGACAAAGTCTTTTCCCTGGGGTGGGTGAGTCCAGAACTAGAGGGCATAGGTTCAGGGTGAGAGGGGAAAGATATAAGAAGGACCTAAGGGGCAACCTTTTCACGCAGAGAGTGGTACATGTATGGAATGAGTTGCCAGAGGAAGTGGTGGAGGCTGGTACAATTGCAACATTTAAAAGGCATTTGTATCGGGTATATGAGTAGGAAGGGTTTGGAGGGATATGGGCTGGGTGCTGGCAGGTGGGACTAGATAGGGTTGGGATATCTGGTCGGCATGGACGGGTTGGACTGAAGGGTCTGTTTCAATGCTGTATATCTCTATGACTGAAATCTTTTTAAAAATTCTTTACAATTGCCTACTGCATTGAGCTTTCCCAAAGTCTCTTATTTTATTATCCTTCCACAAAATATAATCACACAGCCTTGCTCAAAAGCAAGCTGCAGAAACATTTGTTCAACTTGTGTGAGGGTGACAAGCTGCCTGCAATGAATATTATATGATCCATTTTAGAGTCATAGAGGCGAGGGTTTTGAGATGTGAAGATGACCTGGGTATTGAGATAAGTGGAAGAAGGAACAAGCAGTTGTTTACATGTGCCAAACAGCCTGCCTGATCCAGATAATACCAGCCTCAACATATTCAAATTATGCATTTGCTTATGCAGAGGGCAGAAAGTTATTATGATAGGCATGAGTCTTCAAATGAATATTCCTCAGATTAGATTGATTGATGATCTTCAGGTAAACTGCAATTAGTAAGAGCTTTAAATTGTGTGTGGATTTCATATGCTGGAACTTGCCTTGATTAATGTTAAAGATTGCAGAAATATTTTTGTTAAGTAGCTTGTTTTCTTACAGTGTTCCTCCATGAGACTGAATGCACGGAACATTAACTGCAAAGTGGGCCACATTAACTTTTTATTGCATATTTTTCTTTCAATGTATCTTAAAAGCTAAAGCATTGTTGAACATATCAATATTAAAGTAACATTTTATTAACAAATAATTTCATTATAAATATCACAAAATGTTTATCTGTGGCACAATAAATAAACAATGGAGCCAGTAACTTGGCTGCTGTAAACTAAGAACTTGTGATTTGATTTAAAAACACAGAAACATTACAGCCATCATCATGTTCAATTCAGAGCAAAAGTTATTCAGAAAAAATACTTCAATAGTTACTAAATAAAAAGTGCATAACATTAAAAAAAATGTAATAAATTAAGTTGCACTCTTCTTAAACACAAGGAGGGGCAGGTATCTGGTGAACCTTGAGGTGTCCTGATATTGGTTGGACATCGTGGTTCATTTTAATGGAACCAGCAGGATGAACATCAAAATGTGACAGCCTTCCAGCTAAGAGACTGGGCTTAATGGGTGCCAGTCAGGCACCTCATCCTGAGATTGAACATGTCTGAAAATAGTGATTAAAATTGAGAGACAAAGCTCAGGGAGAGTAATAAGCTCCTGTCTGGCATAGTGGGTAAACAGGAAACCAGCTGCCATCCAAAAAATACTGCTGCATTGTCAAATTAATAGGCATTTATATTTAAAATAAAATTGCCTTGTATCTTCAAATACAATTAAAGTTTATATGAATGAATGAAAATGCCAAACAGCTGCAAAATATTTTTGTCTCCATAGTTAAAAAGATCTAGGCATCAGGTTTACTGCTCAATATCTATATTTTCAGGCTAATTGGGCATTCTTGCCCTCCTGATGAAATGGGTTAATTACACTGCTGAAATAGAACAGAGAATATACAAATGCGTGCTCATTTCCAACAGCAACAATAATTCTCAGTTGATCTTCATCAATGCTTTAGAACATCTGTATATTTTTTGTTGCTTAATATGCAAAACACATGGATTTAGTTCTTCTACATTCCAGAGCACAGAAACATCAGCAATTAAGTCCTAGAGAGATTGTCCATACTATTAGGATGATGCATGAAACAAATGCATTGTAATTGCAATAACTCCCCACACTTCGGAATACAGGAACCTTAGGAGGATTTTTATCTGCATTAAAAAAAACAAATTATCTAAAACTTCCAAATACCAATAAAATGAAAAGTGAATATCTAAAATCTGAAACAAAAACACAATTGCCGAAAAAAATACAGTGGTCAGAAACTGAGAAAGGATATATTCTTTTTTAGTTATCTATCAACATGCCCTACATTTACACAAATTGGTTGTTCTAAGAGTAAATAGTTAGAATTTGTATTAAAGTTCAGAGGGAAGAATTGTGATACAAGAATAGTACCATGGACTTAACATATCCAGGAATAGCAGAGCTAGATTTTCAGTGTGCTACCACAGTGAAGAGTGACAAAGTTTGGGAACTCTTGTCAGGATTGATTTTGGAACACAGACAACTAAGGTTTACTAAGTATTAGTAAATAAGAGGTGATGAGAGAAACCGTTAGGTTTATATTTGAGGAATAGCACTGGAAATGGCAAAGCATTCCCTGCAAATGGCACAGTTGTCCCTGACAGTCTTAAGGGAAGTTAGGTAAGGGGTAAATGTAGTGGTATGGGCGGGTCGGTGTGGACGTGTTGGGCTGAAGGGCCTGTTTCCACACTGTAAGTAATCTAATCTAATCTAATTTAATCTAATATAAGTTGCAAATCCTGGTTCATTGAACTGAACTGGCAGGTAAACTGAACGTTGAATTACCTGACAGAGCTAGAAAGGTTTATTTAATTGAGGTACTGGCCAACTATTTGGGTTTGGTGAAAGTACAAGACTGACTAAATACTCTGGATAATGAATCATTGAAATCAAGTCATATGGTCAAGCTGTTTGCACTGTAACTGAATAGGGAGTAAAAGAAGAAACTAAAGATGATGGAAAAAAGAGGAATTTGGAATTAAGAAGATAGGAAATAGATCGAAAAGTATGGACTTGAGAAATTTAGAATTAGAATTCCAAAGAGGAAGCAAGAAAACATGAGTACAAGCTTAAAATTATACAGTTGAAACAGAAGATGTCAGATGCTGATATAGACAAGCATGTTGAGGAAAATATTGGTAATAATTTGAAGCCTAGTAAGGAAATGTTCATACTTCTACGGCTGTACTAAAATTTGAGGGATAAGATGTGGAAGCATTCTTTACATCATTTGAGAAAACAGAAAGACAAATGGATTGGGCAAAAGAAGACAGGACACTGTTTCATGCAGACTCATTAACCGGTACAGCATAAGAAATATATGCTTTGTGTTAGAAGAAGTTTCTTGGGATTATGGCTGCACATGAGTTGTGCCTGAGGCATATATGCAAAGTTTCTAGAATTTAAGAAAACAGTCTGGACAAAGCAATATTGAACCTGAAAGGGTTAAGCAAAGCCATTTTGACAGTTGGAGTATTAGAAGCCATAACCATGCATGACCAAGAAATTGTTCTCTTACAGAAATGTAAAAGCTCACTGCCTTCAATAATAACAACCCATATTGAGAATGAAACTGATAGACAGGTGGCAATAATGGCTGATCTTTATGAGCTGATGTATAAAACTCTTTTTTTTCCATCACCCTGATAAATAGATTGAAAATTGGAGACTGAAAGGAAGTCCAGGAACCAGGATAAGAATTGTACTGCTGGAATATCTCAAAGTGCCATCATCAGACCAGAAGATGAAGTACTGGAAGTAAAGGTAAAAATTGGAAGCTGAGGTGTTTCAAGGGGGATACATCCATTCAGAATGCTGGATGCTGTGAGGGAAACTCATAAGAGTCTTCAGAGATTGTAAAATTGAGTCTAAAAAGGAAACTCAAAAGGAAAAGGCCATGGATCAAATTACAGATTTAATTATGACTAAGAGACTGGACGTAGACACTGCTATTACTGCAGAAGTAGTATATAGGGTCGATGAGAGGTATGGAGGATTTTTGTCTAAGAGGAAGATAACCTGTTTTTCTTCAACTGATACATCCAAGCCTAAACTATACAAAAGGGACACACGAGCTTTTCAAATACTTCTGCTGTAGAAACATACAGTTTTCTCTGCAGAGAGTTCAGTGAAAGCCAAAATTTTGGTAAATGAAATAGTATGTGGAGTAGTTAAGGAGTTACCTGTGGATGGAGCAATCTACTTCTGGGGAATGATTTAACAGGATTGAAAGTTATGACTTAGCTACAAGCATAGAAAGTCCAGTTGAGACTAAAGCACCAGAAGGGTTGCGAGAACAGGTTCTGTGTATCTTTACATTTTGTACAGTGAGCAGAGCAATGGCGAAAATGAGAGTTCATAGTAGTACTGCAAACAAATGTTAGGATAGTGAAACTGTACTCAAAGAATTAACATAAGTCAAAAGATGTGTTTGGTATATCTTTATTAATTAAGTCTGCACAGACTGCTCATATTGAAGCTGAGGCTGAAGGAGTTCCAGAACGCTATTCAAACTGGAGTTCTGATGAGGAAGTGAAGACTTCCTCACAGACCTACAGACAGGCCCATCAGACAGTGGTACCACCCTAGATATCATACGTAGATATTGTGAATCACACATCAAGTGCCTACGGCAGGGCATATAGCAATTTGTAAAACGCAGGCATCAATAAACAAGTATTGTAAATGGCTAAGACACATAAGGACAAAGTGCAGCTCCCTAAAACATATCATATGCAACCTTAAAGTGTGAAAACACCAGCACCATGACAACCCAGTTCCCAGAAGCTATACCTTCAAAGAGTAGCAGTGGAAAAGTTATATCAATTTTTCTTAACTAATGATAGACTATTAATTGAGATACAATCTGATATGTTTCTAGTTTTATGTCCAAAGTTTCGAAGAGATTATTAATTCTTTAGGTGTAAAACACAATGTCAACTGCATATCATTTGCAAACAAGGCATTTGGATTTGGAAAAGAATGTGTATGTTAGGGATAGTAGGCATGGCTTTGTGCAGAAAATGTCTTGTCTCACAAATTTGATTTAGTTTTTTGGGAAAGTGACAAAGATAATTGATAAGGGCAGGGCAATGGATGTTGTCCACGTGGACTTTACTAAAGCATTCAACAAAGTCTCTCATTGTAGGCTAGTTCAAAATATGAGGTCACATGGGATTCAGGGTGAGTTGGTTACAAACTTGGATTGGTCATAGAAGACAGAGGGTAGCTATGGAGGGATGTTTTTCTGACTGGAGATCTGTGACCAGTGGTGTTCCACAAGAAACAGTGCTGGGACCTCTGTTATTTCGTTGTTGTTTTAAAAATTATTTTGATGAAAATGTAGTGGTCTGATTATTAAATTTGCAGATAACAAAAATTGGTGGGGTTATGGACAGTGAGGAAGGTTGTCAAAGGAGACAGTAGGATTTATGTCAGTTGGAAATTTGGGCAGAGAAATGGCATATGGAGGTAATCCAGACAAGTGTGAGGTGATGCATTTTGGGAGGTCAAATGCAGACAGAAAGTATATAGTAAATGCCAGGACCCTTAGAAGCATTCATATACATAGGCTTCCTGAAAGTGACAACACAAGTGGATAAGGTAGTAACAAAGGCATATGGCATTTTTGTCTTCATCAGTCAGAGCATTCAGTATTTAAGTTGGCAAGTCACGTTGCAGCTGAGTAAAAGTTTAGTTAGGCTACATTTGAAGTACTGTGTGCAGCTCTGGTCGCCACTCTTTAGGAAGGAATTGGAGGCTTTGGAGAGAATGCAAGAAGTGCTGTCTGGATTGGAGTGTATTAGCTGTAAGGAGAGTTTGGACAAACTCTCTTTTCTAGAGCATCAGAGGCTGACAGACCAAGCTGATAGAAGTACATAAAAATTATGAGAAGCAGGGATAGGATGGATCATCAGGATTGGTCTATGGAATGATGTCTACTTGTTGATGACAAAAGCTTCCTGCCTGCCAACAACTATGTGACTGGCTCAGACGCAGCTAAAGCTTGTAGAAAATCAGTGTCTGACCAACAGCTAGAAGTTGGGACAGTGTTATGAAGTAAGGCTGAAGAACTTGAGGCCGTTTTTGTTAGACAGAAGAGGTTAAGAGGTAACTTAATAGAGGCATACAAGGTGATCAGAGGGTTAGATAGGGTGGACAGTGAGATCCTTTTTCCTCAGAAGGTGATGGCTAGCACAAGGGGGCATAGCTTTAAATTGAGGGGTGATAAATATAAGACAGATGTCAGAAGTAGGTTCTTTACTTAGAGAGTAGTAAGGGTGTGGAATTCCCTGCCTATAACAGTAGCAGACTCGTCAACTTTAAGGCATTTAAATGGTCACTGGATAAATATATTGATGATAATGGAATAGTTGAGATTAGATGGGTGTCAGATCGGTTTCACAGGTCAGCACAACATCGAGGGCCGAAGAGCCTGTACTGCACTGTCTTGTTCTATGTTCAGCGTAGGCCGACCACATGTTCTTGTCTGATCTTCACACAAGTCCATGTAAAAAGTCCACTTGTGGTTGTAGGTATTGTATTTTAGGACTTTTGCAGTTTTCTTAAAAATATTGGGTATATTCCATCGTTAGAGCTACCTTGTGTTAGTAATGTCCAGAGTGAACCAAACAGATGAAAGAAAATGGGAACAAACACCAGGATATTAAAGATCATATGACATAGGAGCAGAATAATGCTGTTCAGATCATCAGATGTGCTTCACCATTCAATGAAATCATGGCCAATCTGAAAATCCTTAACTATACTTTCCTGCCTTTATCCCAACAACCTTCAATTCCCTTGCTGATTAAACAGTCAACCTGGAATGTAATTAATGACCTAGCTTCTATAGCCCTCTGTATAAAGAATTCCATCTCTATGACTCCATTTATAACTGTCAACCTATTGGTCCGTAGTTCCCTGGTCTATCGCTACCGCCCTTCTTATAAAGTGCAACCACATTAGATGTCCTCCAGTCCTCTTACATCTCCCCTGAGACCAGAGACAATTAAAAAAATTGGGTAATGAGTAAGTGTTATCTTGTGCTAAACTGAGAAGAGAGAGGGAGTACCAGAGACTGAGAAAGGAATTTTGTAAAGGAGTTATAGGCATTCATGGGTAAAGAAACGAACTACAAATCTCCTGAAAAGACATTGAAAGAACAGTTTGAACAATTCTGAAGAAGAGTATTGTCGAATTCAAAACATTAACTCTGTTTCTCTACTCACAGATGCTGCCAGATCAGCTGAGTTTCTCCAGCATTCTCTGTGTTTGAATGTATATCTCCTTGTAGATTCCTTATGTCCTCATCACAACACGCCCTTCCTCCTATTTTTGTTTCGTTAGCAAATTTACATGCACTACACTGTGGCCCTCCTCCAAGTCATTAATGAAATAATTAACACCCAAAGACTGATCCCATTAGCACTCCACTGGTTATAACGCTCCAACCTGAAAAAGGCACACTAACTCTTGACTCTCAGTCTTTGAGTGTTAACAATCCTTAATCCATGCCCATACATTATCCCCAATATTATAGGCTCCTATTTTGTGTAATAAGCTTTCACATGGCACCTTTTTGAATGCCTCCTAGGTTCCCTTTCTCAACTCTGTTTATTATATTTTCAAAGGACTTGAGTACATTGTCAAACATGATGGCCCTTTCCCCTTTGACTCTATTTGATTGTGTTATGTTTCAAATTCCTTGATGTTTCTTCTTTAATATTGAACTCTTGCATTTTCCAATGACAGATGTCAGGCTAACCACCCTTTAGTTTCTTGCTTTCTGTCACCCTTCCTTTTTGAACAGAAACACCACATTAGTACTGTTCCAATCTGCTGGAACCAGTGAATTCTGGAATGTTAGTTATAGTAGATTAAAATAGATTAGATAAAAGATTGTAATAAATATTATAATGTATAATCTTTATAATGGATTCTGACACTTTCTCAATGACAGATGTTAAGCTAACATTTGTCTCCCATCCTTTTTGAATAAGAGTGTTATATTGACCGTGTTCCAAACACCTGATTCTCTTCTAGAATCTAGATTCTTAAAAGATTATAATCAGTGCATCCACCATTCTGGAAGGATCATTGGTGGTCACATTGGAGAAGTGATTTCTAGAATCCTTGTACAACAATGTGTGTGATGGCCTAGAATTTCTTAAGTAGCTGAGAAATTAATATTGTCCTGCCATATTCATGAAAAAAAAGATAAACACCAAAGAAAATGACTATTATCATCTATGATGTGGAGGTACTGGTGTTGGACTGGGGTGGACGAAGTTAAAAATCACATAACACCAGGTTATAGTCCAACAGGTTTATTTGGAGTGTTGCTCCTTCATCAGGTAGCTGTGGAGCAGGTTCATATTGATATGATATATTGAACAAATATATTGTATCAGTTGCATGCATAATACTGTGATCTTTTACTATAAATTCTGTGTCTTATGAACCTGCTCCACAGCTCCCTGATGAAGGAGCAACACTCCAAAAGCTTGTACTTCCAAATAAACCTGTTGGACTATAACCTGGTTTTGTGTGGTTTTTAACTATTATCATGTAGTTTATCACTCAGGGCTTTTTAAATGTTGGGACTCTTCCACTTTAGAGGACCTGGTTGCAGTAGATTATTCCCTAGAGGTGGTTTGAAACTATTAGAATGCACACTGCAACAGTTAAAACAGTTATCATAAAGAATAGTTTTTCAACTCATGGCTTTCCAGATTAAATTGTCTCAGACAAAGCTACAGAGTTCATGAAGGAATATTTCAAAAATTTGCAGAAGGATGTAGAATCAATCACATTACTTGTCTTTGCCCAAGGGAAATGGAAAAGCTGAGATGGCAGAGAAAACCGTCTAAACAGTAAGGTCTAAAAATAGGGACTGGGATTCAGCCTTGCTGAATTAAAGAGGGATACCCTTAAGTAACAGTTTCTCACTATCCAACTTTCTTATTTGTCAAATGTTGAGAACACAGATATTTCTATTGCAGCAGAATCTGGAACCGAGTAGTGAGTGAGGAAGAAACATGAAATAGAATCTACAAGATAAACCGAACAACTGTATAACTCCAAACTACAAGAGAAAGCAAAGGTGCTATCAGGTTAAAAGTATGGATCAGAGGTCAAAAACAAGGCTGCACTTACCTTAGATCAGTGCTTTCCAAACCTTTTTCTTGTGCAAACCACTCCCCCCCCCCCCCACCCCCGCCCCACACACACACACACACAGTGAAAATCTGGGAAAGTTTAAGAGTTGTTGAATGTAGAAGGGCATGTTCCATCGTGAAGCAGAGTGAGGGGGTGGTTGTGCTTCAGTTTTAGCCATTGAGTGTGAGCCCTTTCTCCTCCTGTTTTCACTAACTAAGCCCCCAATGCCAACCCCATCCTCTGCTCTCCTCTCTTCAATAACTAATGTCCCAACTCCCCTTCCTGTCATCAACTAAGCCCCCCATCTCACCCTACCTTTGCTAACTAACTCCAATCTCACAATCTCTTCACAAAATAATTCCCATCTTCCCTTCCCATCAGCTCTCCCTAACCTCCCCTCCCTTTAGTTTCCCTCTAACTTGTCCCTGCCTTCAACATGACCACCCTTCCACCCGAACCTCACTTGTGCAGTTGCCCCAAATCTTCTCCATGCCTTCCTCAACCCTCCCCTCTCCCACAAATCCCATCCTTACTTCGCCAACTCCCCCTTCCTTCACCAATCCCTGCTTTCTTCACACCCTCCTTAACATGCTTATCCTCCATTTGACAACAAACCCACATCTCACCCTTCTTCAACTTCCCCCAGTCTCCTCTTCCCTTCACCAACTCCACCAACTTTCCCCTCCCATCAACTCCCTTGGCCTCTCCCCCTTCATCCACACTCCTCATTCATCAATTTCCCCCAACTCTCCCTCATTCATCAAGCTCATTCATCAATTCTGTACAACCTATTTACTACACCGCAGATTTCTAAGGGAGATAGCTAAAGAGTGTTAGTGGTGATCTTTCAGGAATCAGTAGATCCCAGAGGACTGAAAAATTGCTCATGTGACACTCCTATTTAAAAAGAGAGTAGAGCAAAAGATGGAAAATTATGGACCAATTAGCCTAACCTCAGTCGTGGATAAGATCCTGGAATCTATTGTGAAGAATGAGATTTCTGAATACTTGGAAATGTATAGTAAAATAGGGCACTGTCAGCACGGTTTCATCAAGGGGAAGTCATGCCTGATAAATCTTCTAGAATTCTTTGAGGAAGTAACAAGCTGGTTAGACCATGGAGAACCAATGGATATTATTTACCTGGACATCAAGAAAGCTTTTGACAAGGTGCCACTCAGGATGCTACTGAGTAAGATAAGGGTCCATGGTGTTAGAGGCAAGGTGCGAGCATGGATAGAGGCTTTACTGTCCGGCAGAAAGCAGAGAGTGGGGATAAAAGGGTCCTTCTTAGGATGGCAGCCAGTGACAAATAGTGTCTCGCAAGGCTCAGTGCTGGAACCAGTAGAAAGTGAGGATTGCAGATGCTGGAGATAGAGTCGAGAGTGTGGTGCTGGAAAAGCACAGCAGGTCCAGCAGTATCAAGGAACAGGGGAACCCACAAGCCACATTCCTGATGAAGGGCTTATGCCCAAAACATTGATTCTCCTGCTCCATGGATGCTGCCTGACCTGCTATGCTTTTCCAGCAACACACTCTCGACTCAGTGTTGGGACCACAACTTTTCACTTTAAACATTAACGACCAAGATGAAGAAACAGAGGACATTCTGACTAGGTTTGCACTTGATACAAAGATAGGTAGCATGGAGAAGGTGGGGAAGCTGCAGAAGGATTTGGACAGGTGACGAGAGTGGGCAAAGAATTAGCAGCTGGTGTACAATGTGCGAAAGTGTGAGGTCATGCACTTTGGTAGCAAGAATAGAGCCATGGACTATTTTCTAAATGGAGAGAAAATTCAGAAGTATGAAGTTCAAGAAACTTGGAAGCTCTAGTCCAGGATTCTCTCAACATAAACTTGCAGGTTGAGTCAGTAGTTAGGAAGGCAAATGCAATGATAGCATTTATTTTGAGAAGACTTGAATATAAAAGCAGGGATGTACCTCTGAGGCTCTATAAGGCCCTGGTCAGACCACATTTGGAGTATTGTGTGCAGTTTTGGGCCCCATATCTCAGGAAGGATGTACTGGCCTTGGAGTGTTCAGAGGAGGTTCACGAGAATGGTCTCAGGAATGAAAAGCTTAACATATGAGAAATATTTGTGGACTCTGGGTCAATATTCAATAGAGTTTAGAAGGATGAGGGGGGATCTAATAGAAACTTACAGAATACTGAATGGCCTGGACAGAGAGGATGTTGGGAAGATGTTTCCACTGGTAGGAGAGACTAGGACCTGAGGACACAGTCTTAGAGTAAAGGGTAGACCTTTTAAAATGGAGATAAGGAGAAACTTCTTCAGCCAGAGAGTGGTGAATCTGTACAATTCATTGCCACAGAAGGCTGCGGAGGCCAGGTCATTGAGTATTTTTAAGACTGAGATAGGTTCTTGACTGTAAAGGGGATCAAGGGTTATGGGGAGAAAGGGGGAGAATGGGGTTGAGAAACTTATCAGCCATGATTGAATGGCAGAGTAACTTGATGGGCTGAATGGCCTAATTTCTGCTCTTCTGTCTTATGGACCCCATTCATCAATACACTTCAATTATTAATTCCCCTCAACCTCTGCTCCATTCACAAACAACCTCATTCATTAACCCTCTCTTTTGCTGCCTCTGTTTCCATAGCTCTCTCTGTCTCATTGTCGTTCTCTGTTTCTCACTTGCCATCACCCTCTCTGTGTCTGTCTCTCCTACTGTCTCCCTGTCTGTTTTTCTCAGTTTCCCTCTCTGATTCTGTCTGACTTGCTGTCACACTTTCTATCCCTGTCTCTCACCAACAGCCTCTCTGTCTCTATCACTTGCAATCATCCTCTCTATTTCTGTCTTCCTTTTTCTTGTCGTCACCGTCTGTCTCTTTTGCTGTTGCTCTATCTATCTCGCCATCACCCTCGCAGACTTTCTCTCTCTCATATGCATGCTCTTTATTTCTGCCTGTCACTCTCTCTGTCTCTCCCTCATCGTCAACATCTCTTTCTCTCTTGTCCTCTTTGTTCCCGTCTCTCTCTCTCACTTTTAACCTGTGTCTCTCTCTCCCTTTCTGTCTTTCTCTCTTGAGCCTACACTATCTGTTTCTGTCTTGCCATTGCCCTCTGTCTCTCAATATAACCCTTTCTGTCTGAGTTGCTCTCACTTTTGCCCTCTCTGTTTCTCTGACACTCTCTTGCTATCACCTTGTTTGTCTGTCTCTCTTGCCATTGTCCTTTCTATCTTTACCTCTCACTGTTGTTCTATCTTTATCTGGCCATCGTCCTCTGACCCTGTCTCTCTCTCTGTCACCATCACCCTCCTTGTTTCCCTTGCCATTGTTCTCTCCATCTCTCAGTCACTGTCACCCTCCCTGTCGTTCTCTTGGACACGCCCTCTGTGGCTCACCATCACTTTGTCTCTCTCACTGTTGCTCTATCTTTCTCATCGATGTCTCTCTCTCTCTCTCGCTGCTTCCTTCTGTCTCTCTCTCTCTTTCTCTCTCTCTCCCTCATTGTCTGCCTCTCTGCCTCTGCCTCTACCTCAGCATTGCTCTGCCTCTGTTCTGCTCTCTCTCTCTCTGTCTCACACACCATCACCCTCCCTGGCTCTGCCTCTATCTTGTCAGTGCCCTCTCAGACTCTTTCTTGTAAACACCCTCTTTGTCTCTGGCTCTCTCACCATCATTGTCTTGCCCTCGCCATCTCTCGCCCTCTATCCCTCCTGCTTGCTCTCTCTCTCTCTTTTTTGCATCTTTGCTGTTTCTGTCACACCTGTTTGCTCTCTTTCTCTCTTGCCTTCTCCCACTTTCTCAGGTACTCCCACTCTCTCTCTATTACACACTTGCACACTCTCTCACTACCCTGCCTGCTCACCCTTTTTCTTTATTCTCTCTTTCTCCTGCTTTCTCGTGTTCACCTTCCCTCTTTCACCTTCTGTCTCTCGCCTTCTCTCTTTCACTTGCATCCTCTTTCTCTCTTGGCTTCTTTCTCTCATATCTCTTTCTTGCCCTTTCACCTTTTCTTTCTTTCAACTTTTGTCTCCTGCTGTCTTGCCTGCCCCCTCCCTCTCTCACCATCATTCTCTTCCCCTTACCCCCTCTTCTGTGCTCTCTCGCCCTCACCCTCTCTCTCACCCTCGCCTTCTTGCTATCATGCCCTTACACATACACAGTTAAGTAAAAACAATGGAAGTTAGCCACTGGTGTATTAGCCACTTGTGGTGCATGGACATTGCAACTCTGGGCAGCCATTGCTCCCCAAGCCTTGAATTCCCCACCATCAAATGCCATCCCTTCTATCTAGCACAGGAATTTAACTGCTGCTATACTAACTGCTGTGTACATACTGCTACAAGCAAAGGTTGAGGAAGCTCTGGATGTGTTGTACTCCACCAGAGGCAGAGGATTAACTCCAGTGCTGTCTGGAATCGGCTGATTCGGCCATGTTCAAACAATCCGCAGGTACCTTGGACGTCACAGGCTTTATTAGCAGATGTGTGAAGGACTGCTTACCAAGAAAGTCAATCTGGGTGTTCCCCAACAGGAAACCCTGGATGAATCAGGACACACAGAACCTGCTAAATACCAGGTGTGAGGCCTTCAGATCAGGAGTCCCACTCAAATATAAAGAATCCAAGTATGAAACTCGCAGAGCCATTGAGACAGCCAAGGACTAATGCAGATCCAAACTAGAGACCCAGATAGGTACCCGGTGACTATGGCAAGGACTGAATGACTTAACAGATTCTTAAAAGAGACAGTGCAAGATAGCAGGTGATGACATATCCCTCCCAGATCGTCTCAAAGCCTTCTATGTTGGCTTTGAGCAGAATTTCGGCAGAGAGGCTGATCATGGCATAATCAACTCCAAGTAAAAAGTGAGGTCTGCAGATGCTGGAGATCAGAGCTGAAAATGTGTTGCTGGTTAAAGCGCAGCAGGTCAGGCAGCATCCAAGGAACAGGAAATTCGACGTTTCGGGCGAAGGGCTTTTGCCCGAAACGTCGAATTTCCTGTTCCTTAGATGCTGCCTGACCTGGTGCGCTTTAACCAGCAACACATTTTCAGCAGTAATCAACTCCAGCCTTCCCACTACTCTTGACCCATTCCAATTTGCCTATCGGACCAAGAGGTCCACATCAGACGCCATATCACATGCCCTTCACTTCTCCCTAGAACATCTTGACACCAAGAACAGCTACATAAGAATCCTACTCATTGACTACAGTTCAGTCATTATTACCCCCTCGAGACTGATTACTAAACTGAGTGATCTTGGACTAGGTCCCACTCTCTGCAACTGGATCCTCAGTTTCCTTACCCACAGACCACAATCAGGGGACAATATTTCATCCTCACTAACATTCAACACTGGAGCCCCCCCAGGGTGCGTACTCAGTCTGCTATTGTATGCGATGTATACCCATGACTGCGTCGCCAAATACCAGACCAATGCCATTTATTAATGCCACGTTTACTGATGACACCACTATAGTCGGTCGAATCTCAGATGGTGATGAAACAGTCGGGAGGTGGAAGACCTGGAAAAATGGTGCACTGAAAACAACCCAGCTCTCAATGCCGGCAAAACCAAGGAACTCATTATTGACTTTCACCAGGATGTTACTCATGCACACCCCCCCCACACACACACATTAACAGCACAGAGGTGGAACGAGTGGAGAGTATCAAGCTCCTGGGAGTGGTCATCCACAACAAGCTTTCTTGGACTCTTCATGTGGACGCACTGGTTACAAAGGCCCAACAATGTCTCTTCTTCCTCAGACAGCTGAGGAAATTTGGCATGATGGCAAATACCCTTGTCAACTTTTATCGGTGCACCATCGAGAGCATTCTGTCTGATGTGTCACTACCTGGTATGGCAACTGTACCAGTCAAGATCAGAGATGGTTACAGAAAGTAGTGAACTCGGCCCGGACAATCATAAAGACCGACCTCCCATCTATAGACTCCACCTACCAGGCCTGCTGTTAAGGAAAGGCCGCCAGCATTCTTAAAGATCCATCCCACCCTGGCAATATTTTTCTACAACCTCTACCATCAGGGAGAAGGTACAGAAGCCAGAACACATGCACCAGCTGGTTTTGCAACAGTTTCTACCTACTGTTGTTCGAATACTGAATGGACTTACAAACTCTTAACATTCACCTGTACCTGTGTTTTTGTTTTTGCCACTGTTTACCTATTATTTACTTATCTATGTTACTTAACTATGTAATCTGCCTGTATTGCTCGCAAAACACATGACAATAAATTCAATTCAGTTCAATTCGGTTCAATTCAAAGTTCTGATCTCAAAAATTTTGTTTGAGGTTTCTTAAGGTTGCTGTGAGAATAAAGATCTGTGTAATGTGCATGTCTCTTTACTACTTACTTACAATAGATCTGTAGTCAGCTGAAAATCCCCATCCACTGGTTAACAATGAATGAGTAAATTCTATAATGACAGTCCGGCCAGTGGATGTTAAAGTAACTGGCAGTCTTACTCTTCCACAGTATTTTGCCTGGAGAACTGGTGGACTTGGAGCAGCATCGTGGATGGCCAAGTAAGCTTTTGAACAACTTTCAGTTATATTTATGTACAACTTAGAAATTTCTAAAACAACCTGTTCAATAATAAACACATAGAAATATGCTAATCATTATTTTTAATGAAAACTTAGAATTTAGAATGAACAATTATTAAAATTATTAAAGTCAGATTGCAAAACAAATACTGGGTTTAAAGTTTTTCAATGATAGCTTACCTGAAACATGTTAAGTAGAAAAAAATCAACAGATGAGAAGTTAAGAACCTAGAAAACTTTAGCAAGTTAATGTCTTCTTGTGATACAAAGGTAATTATTACTGAGCTGACAAGTTCAATGTATAGGTGAAGCTTTAATTCTTAAATTCTTTCTGAATGCCTTGTGTAAGTGTAGATCGATTTTGTGAATTTCATGTATTATGGATGCAGAGCTGTGTTGGTGGATATTTGAAAGGAATAGCAGAAAAGGACAGCCAATGAGTTCAGGAGACATATTTGTTGTGGTGTTCTTTAACTGGACTTCACTAAGAGTAGTCCATAGCATCACATAGCTTTACAGCATAAAAACAGGTCATTTAGCCCAGAAAATTCATGTTAGTTCTCATGCTGTAAGCGCTTCACATGAGGCTCCCAAGCACTGAAGATGTCACCTAAACAGGGGACGAAACGTCTGCAACATAAATTCCCAGCTTGGTGAACAGAACCACAACAACCCTCTCTCATACTCACAACCCCCCATCCCAGACACACACACAAAGACCCACATGCACACATATACATATATGTTTGTGGGGTAAATTTGTACTTGCAGAGTTACATTGTACTTTGCTCAAAAACTGCATGAATTCATGTAAAACTGTTATCTCACTTTTTAGATGAGAATCACTCTAAATATTATGGCACAGACAGAGAACACATGGGGCTAACGCCTTCAACATATTGTCTGGCTAACACCAATTTACAGTTAACCTGAGAATTTAAGTTTTAAAAAATAGTTTTGTGATTTACACATGAAAGAAGTGAAACTATTATGGTGTTCGAACAGATGAAAGACTCAACAAAATCAAGGTATTTTTGAATGTATTATTTCAGTTACATCACACTGTAAACTTTTGCTATAAATTCTGTGCCTTACAATTGTATCCTCCACAACCACCTGATGGAGGAGCAGCGCTCCAAAAGCTAGTGTGCTTCCAATTAAACCTGTTGGACTATAACCTGGTGTTGTGTCACTTTTAACTTTTTACATCCCTGAGCAACACCAGCATTTCCAAATTATGTCTCTGCGGGTACTGCAAGTTGCTCAAGGGAAAAAGGCATTCTGAATCGAGGGGAAGCTGGGTAATTCAGAAGGGCTGGGAAGGCTGCAAGTTGCAAACCTCTTCTCCACATTTACCCTTTCACAAGAGAAGAACTTTCAATTACCACCCAAACAGATCTGGCATTTCTGCTATGCACTGGCAGCGTGTTTGATAAGCACAGACTTCAGGGCGCAATCACACTGAAAGGTTGCAGCAGGACACTTTACGCACAGAGACAGGCCCCCAGCTCACAGACTGGACCAAGTTTTATCTCGGAGCTGTTCACTTGCTCTATAGCCATTCATTAACTTACCATCTACCTGTATGCTCACAGCATCCACGCCTTACTTTGGTGTGCTAATTAACATGGTAACAGAAACAGATTGCATGTCTGGTTGTTTAGCGGTCCTCAGTCTAGGAGGTGCATATCTTGCTGCATGGCAATGTGCCACATCAATTTTGTACCTGGCCCACCTGCCCGCAGCCTACATTGCAAACACACTGCACTTGCAGCAAGCAGGCAGTATCCAATTCAAAGGGGTGTAGTTATCAATGAAGTCCACCAAAGCAGCCTTTGATTAGGGTCTCTGGTGCAATAAGTCAAGGGCAGCCTTCCATACCTGTCAAGGGTTTTGGCCACAGCCAGGCATTAAGTTGCGATAGTCTTGGTCAGGGGACCATGAAACTGTCGTCCAAATTGCCACAAAATTGATTAATTTTCCAATTCTGCACAAGAGAAGGAATTTCATATTTGGAGACAGGCTAGCCACCTATATCCACCACGAACCCACTGACTCCCACAGTTACCTCGACTACATATTCTCATACCTTGCTTCCCATAACAACTCAATTCTGTTCTCCCAGATTTTCTGTCGCATCTGTTCCAATGATGCCAACTTTGACAAGGAGGCCTCCAATATGTCCACTTTCTTCCTCAACCAAGGATTCCGCACCATCATGGTTGATAGGGTCTTCAGCCATGTCCGACTCATCTTCCACACTTCTGCTCTCACCCTTCTCTTCCCTTCCACAACAATCATAAGATCCCCCTTGTGCTCACTTACAATCCTGACAACTTCCACATCCAAAGGATCATTAGCTGCCATTTCCACCCCCTCCAGTTAGACGCTACCATCTCTCCCTCATCAGCCTTCCTCCAGCACACCCTAGTCCATTTTTCCTCCATTCCGAACACATCCTTAGAGCTTCACGGCACATTCCCCTGCAACCTCAGAAGGTGTAACACCATTTACTTCCTCCTCAATATACAAAGCCCAAACACATTTTCCAGGTGAAGCAATGATTTACTTGCACTCACTCAATCTAGTCTACTGGATTCACTGCTCACATTGTGGAATTCTCTGCATTGGGAAGATGAAGCACAGGCTGGGCGACCACTTTGCAGAAATCTTCTGTCTGCAAAAAAGACTCTGAGCTCCCGGTTACCTAGGACACCACTGTGTACCCTGGCCAATACCTCTTTCTCGGGCTTGCTGCAATGCTCCAGGAAAGCTCACCCCAGTTGAAAGTAGAATATCTAATTTTCTATTTGGAAACTCTACAACCTTCTGGATTCAATATCGAGTTCAATAATTTTCGGGTCTTCTCCAATACCCTTACCCCACACCAGCCTTGTCATGGGCTGCTACCACAAACTACCCAGGTAAGCCACAAATGATGCCCATTAGCAGTATCATTCTCCCAGCCTAACCTTTACCTATTCCTTTTGTCTCTAATGATTATTCTCACCATCTGGGCTCCATTTCAACCCATTGTTTACTCGATCCCCTTCACCCCAACCTTCTCTAGAATATATATTATATATGCTTTTCCTAGCTACTATCAATTGTTAATAAGGGTCACTGGACCTGAACAGTTAACTCTGCTTTCTCTCCACAGATGCTGCCAACGCTACTGAGTTTTTCCAGCAATTTCTGATTTGGCCTGCAAATACTTGCTCCCAGTCCATGTCTATCTAATGGTATTGAAATTGGCCTTCCCCCAATTTAGACACTTAACTTCTCTGGAACATATAGACTTATGGGGTGTAGGTTTGCTATCCAGACATTTCATTACCTGGCTACGTATCATCATCAGTGGCGACCTCCAAGTGAAGCGAAGCTGTTGTCTCCTGCTTTCTATTTATAGACTTATGATCACAATCTCCAAAATGCTCACCCACTTACACTTCAACCACTTTACCAGATTCATTCCCTACAATTAGGTCTAGCACTGCCCCATCTCTAGTTGGATGATCTACATACTGGAACAAAGAGCTCTCTTGGTGCACTTTAAAATTTCCACCCCATCTAATCTTCTCATACTAAGATGATCCCAGTTAATGTTATCAAAATTGAAGTCCCCTAAAAGTATAACCCTGTTTTTTTCACACCTTTCTACGATAAGCCTACATATCTGCTCCTCTATCTACTTCTGACAGTTGGGAAAATGATGTTATATAATTTCTCATAAGATTTTGAGTTCACATGAAATAACCTTTCCGTTACAATAGGAGAAAGTGAGGACTGCAGATGCTGGAGATCAGAGCTGAAAATGTGTTGCTGGAAAAGCGCAGCAGGTCAGGCAGCATCCAAGGAACAGGAGAAATGACGTTTCGGGCATGAACCCTTCTTCAGGAAATTGGCTCATGCCCGAAACGTCGATTCTCCTGTTCCTTGGATGCTGCCCCCTGACCTGCTGCACTTTTCCAGCAACACATTTTCAGTTTCCGTTACTCTGGGCGGCACGATGGCACAGTGGTTAGCACTGCTGCCTCACAGCGTCTGAGACCCGGGTTCAATTCCTGACTCAGGCGACTGACTGTGTGGAGTTTGCACATTCTCCCCGTGTCTGCGTGGGTTTCCTCCGGGTGCTTCGGTTTCCTCCCACAGTCCAAAGATGTGCGGGTCAGGTGAATTGGCCATGCTAAATTGCCCGTAGTGTTAGGTTAGGGGTATGGGTGGGTTGCGGGTCAGTGTGGACTTGTTGGGCCAAAGGGCCTGTTTCCACACTGTAAGTCTAATCTAATCTAATTTAATTTTACTTTTGCGTTTTTATGAATGACTAATCAGAAGTTTCTACTCTAAATTTAAAAGAAAGTAAAATTGTTTTGTATACCTTAAATGATCTTCGTACTAGAATGACCCAAAAACATTTTGCCAAAGGAAAAGTGATGTCCCAAGTTCTAAAATCAATAGCTCCCTTCGCACCTTTCAATGTATAACCACACCTAACTATAAAACAAAAGGAAGAGATTTACCGCTAAGCATACTGTTTAATATTAAATGGCTATTCAACTAAATATATAATTTATAATTTGAAGACAATATTACCAAATTCATATTTTGCACTGAAGCCATATGCTCGCCATGACTGGGCACTGTAAAACTGAACAAATAATGATTTTCTAGTTGATATCACTGCTGGATTCTCTCCACCACAAGTTGGCCCTTCCAGGACTGGAGCAAGTGCATCGTCACCGTCATGAATGATTACTCGGTCACTGTAGCAGTTTATAAACTCTTCTACTTGAAATTTTGTAAACTGTATGAAAACCTGTAAAGAAGATAACGATCAAATCAGGCAGATTATCCCGAATGGTGTAAGTCAGTTATTTACAATGATAAATGACCAAACAATTTGCAATGTGAAAAAGAAGTGAGCTTTTCTAAAGGATAACTGATTGGGAGACAATTTTAAGATTTCATTGGTTGAGGGTAGAATCTGATTTGAAATTGAATTTGTTCAGCAGTTTTAGCTTTTGCACTGGTGCAGTTCTCTTCACTTGCTCAGGTGAGTGCAGCTTCAACAATATCCATAAAATTCAACACCACCAGTTGGTTTGATGCAGCAGTTGGTTTGATCTACCCTATATTTGAAATGTGTATCCTCAATATTACAGTATGCAAGGTTGATAGGATTGCAGTGCTTTGAGCTTTTTTAACAGTGTCTACCAAAGGCAAAGCTTTCATTCCTAGCAGGTATATGGTAACACAATCATTTCTTTGTTATGCGCCATAATAAGTTATGGGAATGTCCAGTACATGATGTCATTAAACAATATGGGAATCTTGGAGTCTTTCCCTTTTGACAAGTTCTCCAAACTTTGAACAGATTTTGGCTGCGGTTATGATCAAAGTGTAAAACTATTTATAGTCCATGGTGATAGAGACCACAATGAGCAAAATGAGCCAACTCGTGGAAAGCTATCAGCCTAGATGGTGAAGACTTTCAGCTAGATTGTGCAGATTTTCATTGTTTCTGAAAACACGCAGCTATATACAGTTGATTAGGCTAGTGTAGTTCCTAGTTACATCTGGTTCTTCAACTGATTTCACTGGCTTTGGTGAATTTGTTCTAATTTGGCTGACTTGGCTTCTGCAAGTGTGGCAGAGTTACAGTGACTGGGTCAATGGTACATTTGAAAATGGGATAAAATGGCTGTTCTCAAGGATATGTTGTAAGTCTAGGAATCTTTGGTAGAACAATTCAGTTGATCTTTTGAGAACAAGTCCATTCTTTCAGTGTAAGAATTGAAATGTTCTTTCGAGCTACTTTGGCATGAAAAGGTGAAAACAAGGAGATTCAGATTCAGAATTAGGCAAGTTTTGAACAGAAGAAAGCATTTTTTTTTAAATGTGTGCTATTCAAAATAAGTTGAAGCAATGTTTTAATCTTAGGTTACTAGTGAAAACTGAAAGGTTTAAATTTGGAATAAGCAGAAAAAATGTGTAGCTACCAACTACTTAAGTATTTTTCAACACTTCTTCGTGAAAGCAATATTATATGCAAGCTCAAGCATAAGATTTTATAGGTTAGAAAGTTTTACTGGATTCTTTCATCCACTAAACCATACCCAAAATCTGTCTTCTCATGCACAGTCAAAAAATTTACCAAAATTGCAATGTAATGATAAGTCAACCACACAGTTGTATTCACAAACATTTTAGGATTTGTATATAGAGTTTGTTGCATTCAAGATAATAATGATGTTGGGTTTGTCTGATTCTTATGCGTAGCTCGGTATAGATGGAGAGAGTCAATGGTATCTCATGATAAATATGCATGACATTATACTTTTACAAATAGCAGTGCCACTGTGTAAATTAGTTTCCAAAAATCTTCCAATCTGCAAGGGCTAAGATTTTGCAAGGGGTTCCGTTTTATCAATGAGTTGACTGCAACCATAATAGAAGAATACAGTTTTTAATGTGTTGGATGAATTCCAAACAGGGATCCATGATCACATCATGAGGTTGAAAAAGAGTTAAGTGTGCTTTTATGTCAGCAGAGATTGGCCTGAAAATCAATGTAACAGGGCTACAGCCAGTGAAAGAGAATATGTAGGCTACCGTTAATGCTCTAAAACTAGAAGGTATGTCATACCTTAAATTTATATCATAATTACATACGTGCTTTATATAATTACAAATGATCTTTCAATAAAGACCTTAACTGATAAAAATAATAAGGCTGGTTGAGAATATGGCAGAGCTGATTGCATTTCTGAAGTGCAGGATGAGTGGGTTTGTGAATGGTGAGCTGCCCAGAGCAAACACATCTGTACAAAATGTCCCCATCCCAACTCTCATCGGCTCAAATTCATCGAATAGTTAAGACTCCAGGCCATAAGGGAGGGCAAATTTTTTTTGGATAGTCAAATCCAGAATACAATCATAACTCTGAATAAAATGCTAGTTACAAAAGGCTTGTGTTACTGACAAGGAACTGTTTAGCAGAGATACAGGGTACCAGGGATTAAGGAGAAACTGAAAGTAACTCTTGTAATCACTGATCCTTTCTAATAGATATGATGTTCTTGCTATTTGTGAAGACAAGAAAAAGGATTGCAATGCACACCAAGATACTGTGTCCATGAAGCCTGATCGTGAGGAGGAAGAGCAGAATGGAAATATAGTTGCAACCAGAGACTTTACTTAATCAAAGATATACAGCATCCCTCTGCAGTCAATAAAAAAGAATCCAAGTTGGTGTTGCCTACCTCCTGCTGGGCAAAGGCCATCTCTCTGTGGCAAAAAAGGAAAGTGGAAAACAAATTGGGTTAATCCATTTGTCATGGAATATGTTTTGACAAAGCAAATGGGTAGGAACAACAAGGAGGAGGGAAGGAGATCAAGATGGAAGAGTATCCGCAGTTAAGCTTTAAATTTAAAAGCAAGAACTTGAGAATCCTTACAGTGTGGAAATAGGCCCTTCAGCCCAACAGGTCCATACCAACCCTCCGAAGAGTATCCCACCCAAATCCATTACTCTACATTTAACCTTAATTATTGGACCTACCCTACACATCCCTGAACACTATGGGCAATTTAGCTTGGCCAATTCACCTGACCCACGCATCTTTGGATTGTGGGAGGAAACTGGAGCACCCGGAGAAAACCCATGCAGACACAGGGAGAATGTGCAAACTCCACACAGACAGTTGCCGGAGGCTACAGCAATGCTAACCACTGAGCTACTGAGCAGAAATGAACATTTAAGGGGAGACTAATGTGGGTTATGGATTCCTTTTCGAGGGTCATGGGCACCAATTCTGGGACAGGACTGAGCAGTCTGGTGAAATGTGCTCCACCTGATTCCTGTTGAAAATGCTAAATGGGAAGGTGGCAAAAGCTATTAACTAATGAACAGGAAGGAATCTATAAGAAATATAAACAGGCTAAACAGAACAGAGCTGAAGGACGTTGGAACAAAGTATGGTAGGATGTTGACGACAAAGAATGATGAGAGTTACAAAATAGAAATCTAAAACAATGGTTAAACATATGTTAAGAGAAAATCCAATTCTATTTTCTAATTGTCTTTACAGAGAAAGATACATCAAATCCCCCAGAAATACTTAATTAAGAGACTTGTGATACTGAATGATTAGAAGGAATCAGTATTTGTAAAAGACAAATAAATCCCTCGACCAGATGAGCCACATCCCAGAGATTTGAAGATGATGATTATAAAACAAATGGATGTTATTATCTTTCAGAATTCCATAGATTTTGGATAGGTTCTTTAAGACTGGAAATTAGCAAATGAAGCCCCACTATTTTCAAACAGGAAGAACAGTGAAAATGGAGAATTATAGACCTGTTAGTTTGATATGACTGGGAGGAAAAATATAAAAATCTACTATTAATGATGTGATGACTAGACATTTAGAAAATAATGGTGAAATTAAGCACATCTAATCTGAATTTATGAGAAATTTGACAAAACGTTTTGGAGTTTTTGTGGGAATGCTATCTGGAGTATAGATAAAGAGTTAATCCATGTATGAGGTGTATTTGGATTTTCAGAAAGCATTTAGTAAAGTCCCACAGACAAGGGGAGTAAATAAAATTAGACTGAATGAGTTTGGGTAATATACTAGCATAGTTTACAAATTGTTAACAGACAGAAAGGAAATATTAGGAATAAATGAAAGGCTGCTACTAGCGGGGTATCACAAGAAATGATACGAGGGCCAAATCTGTTCACAGTCTGTATAAACTATCTGGATGTGGTGAACAATTCAATAATTTCCAAATTTGGTAATTACAAAAATACTAAGTAGGAACATAGGTTGTGAGGAGGGTGCAAGAAGGTTTCAAGTAAACTTGGACAAGCTATATGGCATGAACATGCAAAATGAAATATAAGGTGGAATTTTCCACTCCCTGGCATGATGAGAGTAATGGCGAGCAAGGTGACAAAACAAAGCCACAATGAGAAAGTCAGATTCTCAATGTCAAGAAAAAGCCCTGTACAATTTTCCCAGCAAGCCTTAATCAAAATCTCATCTATTTCCCATTTGCAATGATATGGCGAAATTTCCAGTACTGGTGAGCAATGTGGAAGATGGCAAAAAAAAAGATGAAAATGAGAAAAAAAGTCAGATAACATTTCTGATTTTCACCTTAAGGTTTAAATGGCAAGTTCAGAATCTCACCAGTGAGCAGTGACTATTTCTGTGCAATTATATTTAATGGGGAGGTGAAGGCTGAGTGGTATTGTTGCTAAGCTATTAATCCAGAAGCTTCAGCTAATGCTCTGGATATCTGGATTCAAATTCCGTCACAGCAGAGTTAAGGATCTATTAATGACCATGAAACCATTGTTGATTGTCAGAAAGCCCATCCGGTTCAATAATGCCCTTCAGGGAAGGAAATCTCACCTCACCTTGTCTGACCTACATATGTCTCTCGATCCACAGCAATGGCAAAAACAGCCCTGCCAACTCTGGAAAGTCTTCCTTCTAAGTTTTTTTTGTTTTTATTCACTTGTAGTATGTGGGCATTGCTGGCTGGCGAACATTTATTGCCCATCCCTAGTTGTCCTTGTGATGGTGATGGTAAGCCTTCTTAAAGTGCTATAGTCCTCATGCTGTATGTTGACCCACAAAGCCCTTAGGGAGGGAATTGCAGGATCTTGATCCAGCGACAGAGAAGGAACCACGATCTATTTCCAAATCAGGATGGTGAGTGGCTTGGAGGGGAACTTGCAGGTGGTGGTGTTTCCACGTATCTACTACCATTGCCCTTCTTGATGGAATTGATTGTGGGTTTAGAAGGTGCTATCTTAGGATTTTGGTGAATTTCTGCAGTGCATCTTGTGGATAGTACACACTACGCTACTGAGCAGGTAGAAGGATTGGATGCTTGTGGATGTGGTGCCAACCAAGCATTTTTTGAATGTTATTGGAACTTTGCCCATCCAAGCAAATGGGGAGTACTCTGACATGCTCCTAACTTATGCCTTGTAGATGTGGAAAGGTTCTGGGGAGTCAGGAAGTGAGTTACTCGCCGTATATTCCAAGCCTCTGACCTGCTCTTGTGGGCATTGTGTTTATGTGACAAGTCCAGTTGAGTTTCTGATCAATGGTAACCACAAGGATGTTGATAATGGGGGATTTCAATGATGGTAACACCACTGAATATCAAGAGGCATTGATGAGGTTGCCCCTTACGATGAGACCCCTCCAACCGTAACAAGGACAGAACCCCCCTGGTGCTCACCTTCCACCCTACTAACCTTTGCATAAACCCTATCATCTGACGACATTTCCACCACCTCCAAACGGACCCCACCACCAGGGGTATATTTCCTTCCCCACCCCTTTCCGCTTTCCGCAAAGACTGTTCCCTCTGTGACTACCTGGTCAGGTCCACGCCCCCCCAACAGCCCACCCTCCCATCCTGGCACCCTGCCCTGGCACCACAGGAATTGCAAAACCTGCATGCACACCTCCCTCACCTCCATCCAAGGCCCCAATCTAGAAGGGCAATGGTAGTAGACACATGGAAACACCACCACCTGCAAGTTCCTCTCCAAGCCACTCACCATCCTGATTTGGAAATAGATCGTGGTTCCTTTTCTGTCCCTGGATCAAAATCCTGCAATTCCCTCCCTAAGGGCATTGTGGGTCAACATACAGCATGAGGACTATTGCACTTTAAGAAGGCAGCTTACCATCACCATCACAAGGACAACTAGGGATGGGCAATAAATGTTCGCCAGCCAGCAATGCCCACAAACTACGAATGAATAAAAACAAAAAAAACTTGGAAGACTTTCCAGAGTTGGCAGGGCTGCTTGTGCCATTGCTGTGGATCGAGAGACATATGTAGGTCAGATGAGGTGAGGTGAGATTTCCTTCCCTGAAGGGCATTATTAAACGGATGGGTTTTCTGACAATCAACAATGGTTTCATGGTCATTAATAGATTCTTAATTCTGCTGTGGGAGATTTTGAATCCAGATATCCAGAGCATTAGCTGAAGCTTCCTAGAGACCTGGCACTCCAACCACAACGCCATAAACAAGCACATGGATCTAGATACCATCTATCAACCCCTCAGAAAACAAACAGGAAATGACATCACCACAAACCCCAGGAACCCCATCCAGCACAAACACATAAATAGAAAGCAGGAGACAACAGCTTCACTTCACTTGGAGGTCACCACTGATGATGTTACTTAGCCAGGTAATGAAATGCCTGAATATCAAACCTACAGCTCAGCAAGCAAACCTACACCCCAAACCTCAACCCGAGCTACAAACCTTCACAAACCTTGCAGGAGCCTTCCACATCCATCAAAGTTTTACCTGCTCATCCAACAATATCATTTATTGTATCCGTTGCTCTCGATGCAGTCTCCTCTACATTGGGGAGACTGGACACCTCCTAGCAGAGCGCTTTATGGAACATCTCCGGGAAACCCGCACCAATCAACCGCATCGCCCTGTGTGCCAACATTTCAAATCCCCCTCCCACATGCAGGCCCTGGGCCTCCTACACTGCCGCTCCCTCACCACATGAGCATGGAGGAAGAACGCCTCATCTTCCGCCTCGGAACACTTCAACCCCAGGGCATCAATGTGGATTTCACCAGTTTTCTCATTTCCCCTTCCCCCACCTCACTCCAGCTTCAAGCTTCCAGCTCAGCACCACCATGACCTGTCCTACCTGCCTATCTTCCTTTCCACCTATCCACTCCATCCTCCTCTCTGCTAACTTCCCCCACCCTCCTCTCTGACCTATCATTTCCATCCCCACCCCCATTCACCTACTGTACTCTATGCTACTTTCTCCCCACCCCCCTCTCATTTATCTCTCCACTCTGCAGGCACCCTGCCTCTATTCCTGATGAAGGGCTTTTACCCGAAACGTCCTGCTCCTCGGATGCTGCCTGACCTGCTGTGCTTTTCCAGCACCACTCTAATCTAGACTCTGGTTTCCAGCATCTGCAGTCCTTGTTTTTATCTGACTGGAGATGGTCATTACCTGGTATTTGTGTGGTGCGAATGTTACTTGCCTGGATATTGTCTTGTTGCATTTGAACATGGGCTATTTCAGTATCTGAAGAGTCATGAACATTGTGCAATCATCAGTGAACATCTCCACTTCTGACCTTATATATATGGAAGCTCATTGATTGAAAGCAGCTGAAGATGGTTGGGCCAAGGACAATACCCTGATGAACTCCTGCAGAGGTGCCTGGAGTGGAGATGACTAACCTTCAACAACCATGATCAGGTATGACTCCAACTAATGCTGAGTTTGCCCCCCAATACCCAGTAATTCTACTGTTTAGATTTAGTTTTAGATTCTCTACAGTATGGAAATAGGCCATTTGGCCCAACAAGTCCACACCGACCCTCTGAAAAGTAACCCACCCAGACCCATTCCCCTACCCTATATATACCCTGACTCACGCACCTAATACGATGGGCAATTTAGTGTGGTCAATTCACCTGACCTGCACATTTGTGGACAGTGGAAGGAAACGGGAGCATCCGGAGACAACCCACACAGACATGGGGAGAATGTGCAAACTTCACATAGATAGTCACCTGAGGTGGGAATTGAACCCAGGTCCCTTGAGCTGTGAGGCAGCAGTGGAGAGCCACCACTGGGATAGTTTTGATAAGACTCCTTATTGCCACACTTGGTCAAATGTGGCCTTGATGTCAAGGGCTATCACTCTCACCTCTGGAATTCAATTCTTTTGTCCATGTTTGAATCAAGGCGAGAATGAGGTTGTGGCTGAGTGGCCCTGGCAGAATCCAGACTGGGCATCGCAGAGCAGGTTATCGTTGAGCAGATGCTGCTTGATAGCACTGTCGATAACACCTTTCATCACTTTACTGATGACCAAGAGTATAGTGATGGGGAAGCAATTGGCAGGGTTGGATTTGTCCTCCTTTTCATGTACAGGACATATCTAGGCAATTTTCCACATTGTTAGAAAGGTGCCAGTGTTGTAATTGTACTGGAATAGCTTGGCTCAGGAAGCAGCTAGTTGTGGAGCCCTAGTCTTCAGTACTATTGCTGGAACGTTGCCAGAGTTTATGACCTTTGCTGTATCCAATGTCTCCAACTGTTTCTTGATATCACTTGGAGTGAATCGAATTGGCTGAAGACTGTATCTGTATTGCTGGGGACCACTGGAGGAGGCCTAGATGGATCAACCATTCACCACTTCTGGCTCAAGATTGCTGCAATTGCTTCAGCCTTATCTTTTGCACTGCTGTGCGGGGCTCTTTCATTATTGAGGATGGGGATATTTGCGGAGCCTCCTCCTCAGTGAGGCATTTAATTGTGCACCACTATTCAAGACTGGATGTGGCAGGACTACCGACCTTAGATCCGATTGGTAGTTGTGGGATCACTTAGCTCTGTCTATCACTTGCTGCTTAGTATGCAAATAGTGCTGTTGGCACACATTTTCAGGTATGCCTGGTGCTACTCCTGGCTTGTCCTCCTGAACTCTTGAGTGAGCCAGGGTTGATCCCCTGGCTTGATGGTAATAATTGAGAGAGGGATATGCCAGGCTATGAGATTATAGATTGTATTGGAGTACAATGCTAAGGTTGTTGATGGCCCCCACAGCACCTCACAGATGACCAATCTTGAGTTGCTAGATCTGTTCAAAGTTTGTCCCATTTCATGCAGTGGTAGCGCCATATATTACAATTAACGTTTTTCTCAATATGAAGGTGGAACTTCACATCCATGAAGACTGTGCAGTAGTCACTCTTACTGATAGTGTTAAGGACAGAGGCACCTGCAGCTGGCAGACTGGTGAGAATGAGGTCTCTAGCAGCTTCTGTGTTTATACCATACAACGGCAATTGCCAGTGCAGCTGTGGATGGATTACAACTGTACTGAGTGAATTGGAAATATACCATGCAAGTTTTTTAGAGGCTGGAATATGTGATATCTGTCACCTTTCTTGAGGATGGTGATGATTAAGAGACTTCCTTGCTTACTACTCCCCTCTGTTGAGATAAGCGAAATGATAATGTTATCATGCTAATAAAGTGCTTTCCCTTCAGACTGAAGTGCTTTCCCTTCAGTAGGGATTCCATCTATTTCTGATGCCTTTGTTCTTTAGGCATCTGTTGAATGGCCTTTTCTATTTTGTAACCAGTGGAGTTGTGCTAAAGTGATGCTGATTGCATGCCGTGGCTTGGAGTTGAGGACAGAGTCTTTGTTGAGGTGATTTTTGAAGTGATCTTTGCAGCATGTGTCGACTACCCCTCCTTTTTTGATGAACACCTCTCCAGCATACTTAGCAGTGAATTTGGGTCTGGTTATTTAGTTAATTGACTAATTACTGTCTGAGCCACTATCAGTTTTTTAGCTGTAAGTTTTTACTGGACATCAGCCTTCAGTTCAGCAGGTCTGGCAGCATCTGTGAAGAAAAACCAGAGTTAAGGTTTCAGCTCCAGTTCTGAGGAAGGGTCACTGGACCCGAAACGTTAACTCTGACTTCTCTTCACAGATGCTGCCAGACCTGCTGAGCCTTTCCAGCAACTTCTGTTTTTGTTTCTGATTGACAGCATCTGCAGTCCTTTTGGCTTTTATCTTACATTTGTCTTACAATGTAGCCCATTCTGCTGCAGAATACACTGGTTTCAAAAGTAAACATTTTGTTCAGTACAGTCTATTCACAAGAAATCTGACGTGCTGTTCTCTTTAAAGAAAACTTAATGCCCCATTTCTAATTGTCATGCAAGGGCATCAGACCCCAGAGCACCCTTGTAATGAAGTCATGGGTCTAGACAACATGTAACATAAAGAACAGAGTGGGTAGAGGTAAAACTTTAGATCGCCTGGAACACATCAGATCAGACTACAACATGGACATGAAGACAGGAAAGGATGGATTACTCCTTACTTAATGTAACTACAAGTTAGAGCCGGATATATCAATGATTACCGTGCATAGCATTATTAAATATTAATGTATAATAAATAGTATTTCTTTGGTCAAGGAGAAGGCAAAGCCAAGAAATGTGTATCCAAGCTTAACCTTCAGCCTGTAAGAAACTCCAAATCAGTCTGGCATTAAACTGCACAAATAATGAATAGTCTTTCTAAAGGTGTTCAAACAGTTTGATGATGTGGCCAACTACGCAGCAGTCAGACAATGCCAAGTTCAAGGCTAAGAACAAATCAGCCAAATAAATAAAGTTGTTCGCTTCCAAACAAAGATGCAAAGATTATTGACAGCAAATAAATGTACACAGACAGACACACTGACTTTTCAGGAATACTCCATGAGTTGTGAAGAAGACTTTTGGTGGGTTTTCAGCTCAACATTTTGTGGAGAGGAATTCCAAAGGAAGAGACAGGAAGCAATGGACTGGTGCTCTTCAGGCAGGTCAAATTCTGCTTTGAACAGAATTCAAAAATGTGACACGTGACCTCTCTCTGAAAGTTTTCCAGATGAATGCACCTGCAGGGAGCTCTGAATAAAGTCAACATGTTGCTGTTGTACCTGGTGCCTTTTCCTCAGCAAAGACCAATTTGTTTAAAAGTTTACAATAAATTTATGTAGGTCCACCTAATTTTTAAAACATAAGATTTGGCTCACATCTCCTCATAACATTATCACGCAAAAACCTAGAGTTTTTAAAGAGAGTTTCTTTTCAGTGTACTAGCAAGTAGCTTTTATGTATGGCATGAGACTTTGTATATCCTTAGCCTGAGAGGGAATGGTGACAGCAAATCTGTTCATAATGCTGCTCATTGTAAAATTGTTCACAGATTTGTAACAAACAGCTGGAAAAGTATAAAAATGTTTTTTTTCTAGTTCTGAACGTCCACCCTAACGACGGGAAGAAAAGTCACAAAAATTTCAGGCATCAAAGAACTCTAGTTATATTCCCCTTGGACATAGCTGCAGGAGTCCTAATAATATTGGATAGCAAACCTGACAATGTTGTTGTGGTCTTACTTACACGTTTTCTATCATGAGATGTTTTAAATATCCATGTGCAGCGAGCATTGTTCGGATATAAGTTTGGGAAATTTGGAGAGGTGAATTTTCCTGGTTCATGTCTGTATAGTCCTCCGCATATTTCTGAAAGTTTAAAAGTTATAGTTTGAAATAATAATTTGCAAACATGCAAGGTATAGTTCTGTATTACAATATGCATTTCACAGCTGAGATAGACAGATTCTGAATCACACATTTTTAAGGAATCAGAATAATAAGTCGAAACATAGAATCTCTACAGTGTGGAAGCAGAACATTTGGTCCATTGAGTCCATACTGACCCTCTGAAGACCATCCCACCCTTTAACTCTGCATTTCCATGGCTAACATACTGATCCTATACGTTCTGGACACTATGGGCAATTTAGCATTGCCAATCCATCTCATGTGCACATCTATGGACTGTGGATGGTAACCAGAGCACCCAGAGAAAACCCATGCAGACACATGGAAAATGTGCAAACTCCAAATAGACAATTGCCCGAGGGTGGAATCAAACCTGAGTTCCTAGTGCTGTGAGGCAGCAGTGCGAACCACTGAGCCATGACTAAGCCAAATAGCCTAATTCTGCTCCTATATCTGATGGTCTTAATTAAACAAATAAATTAATTATCTCAAGAATTATTCCTCCAAGGGGCACTGTAAACAAATCCAAAAGTTCAACAGAAACTTAAATAAAATTAAACTCATTTCCCCGTTTGAAACTGAAAATTGTCTCCTGCCATTCCTACTGGTCGTGGAAGGGCTTAAGCAACTGGCCATGTACTTAAGATTCTTAATCAATGATAATGCATGTATTCACACACACAACCTTTAACTCCATCTTTTTGCCATTTTTACAAAGTCTGGTTTTACCTATAGGTGCACCATTAAGTTTGTACTTTCCTTTTCTCCCACACTCTGGTTATCATTACCAAACTTATGACTCTGCTCTTTACCTATTGTTTCCCATTTATTTACCATACCTCACCTCAGATGAAGACTTCTTCACGTTATTTAGTTTAAAGTATTCTCTATTATCTTAATCATATGCTTGCCAGAACACTTGCCGCAGCATGGTTTAGGTAAAGGCCATTCACAGTAGGACAGCACTGACTTTCTGCAACACTGATTCCAGTTGTGCATAATTCAAAATACATTTCTCCCACACGAGGCTTTAAGTCACGCATCTACCTCCTTGATCTTCTTTAGCCTTTGTTAATGTTCTTATGGATCACCTAATAATCCACAGATTAGAGTCATAGAGTCATAGTACAGCACGGAAACAGACCCTTCGGTACAACCCTTCCATGCCGACCAGATATCCCAACCCACTCTAGTCCCACCTGCCCGCACCAGGCCCATATCCTTCCAAACCCTTCCTATTCATATACCTATCCAAATACCTCTTAAATGTTGCAATTGTACCAGCCTCCACCACTTCCTCTGGCAGCTCATTCCATATCCGTACCACCCTCTATGTGAAAAAGTTGCCCCTTAGGTCTCTTTTATATCTTTCCCCTCTCACCCTAAACCTATGCCCTCTAGTTCTGGACTCCCCGACCCCAGGGAAAAGACTTCGCCTATTTACCCTATCCATGCCCCTCTTAATTTTGTAAATCTCTATAAAGTCACCCCTCAGCCTCTGACGCTCCAGGGAAAACAGCCCCAGTCTGTTCAGCCTCTCCTTATAGCTCAAATCCTCCAACCCTGGCCACATCTTTGTAAATCTTTTCTGAACCCTTTCAAGTTTCACAACAGCTTTCCATTACTACATTTGAAGTTCTGATTTTTAGTTTATCCTCTGGCCACTCACAATTCCTCAACAGCAATTCTTTCCTCATCTTACTTATGTTGTTGGTACCCAAGTGGACAATGATGACAGGATCTTCCCCCTCCCACAGCACATTCTCTCCAGTTCAGAGTAAATACCCAGAACCCTGACACTAGGTAATCAATACAGCTTTCTGCATTCAAGTTTTCTGCTTCAGGGAACTGTGTCATATATCCTGACTGTCCCCAATATCACAATTTTTTTTTGGTTCCCCCACTGGGTGCTCTCTGCACCACAATTCCATGGTCAGTTTGCCTTTCCACCTCATAGCCATCACTCCTACCTATTGGATAACTGAAAGGACAATTGAATTTTGTATTCTCGGTCTCATTGCCTGTTACACTTGCAGAACCACTTCGTGCCCCTGACCACAAACCAAATCAGAAGATTTTGTCCTACGGATTGTCATAGAGTCATAGTCATAGAGATGTACAGCACGGAAACGGACCCTTTGGTCCGACCCATCTATGCAAACCAGATATCCCAACCCAATCAAGTCCCACCTGCCAGCATCCATATCCTTCCAAACCATTCCTATTCATATACCCATTCAGAAGCCTTTTAAATGTTGCAATTGTACTAGCCTTCATCACATCCTCTGGCAGCTCATTCCATACACGTACCACCCTCTGTGTGAAAACGTTGCGCCTTAGGTCTCTTTTATATCTTTCCCCTCTCATCCTAAACCTACGCCCACTAGTTCTGGACTCCCCCATCCCTGGGAAAAGACTTTGCCTATTTACCCTATCCATGCCCCTCATAATTTTATAAATCTCTATAGGGTCACCCCTCAGCCTCTGACCCTTCAGGGAAAACAGCCCCAGCCTGTACAGCCTCTCCCTATAGCTCAAATCCTCCAACCCTGGCCACATCCTTATAAACCTTTTCTGAACCCTTTCAATTTTCACAACATCTTTCCGATAGGAAGGAGACTGGAATTGCACACAATATTCCAACAGTGGCCTAACCAATGTCCTGTGCAGTTGCAACATGACCTCCCAACTCCTGTACTAAATACTCTGACCAATAAAGGAAAGCATACCAAATGCCTTCTTCACTATCCTATCTACCTGCGACTCCACTTTCAAGGAGCTATGAACCTGCACTCCAAGGTCTCTTTGTTCAGCAACACTCCCTAGGACCTTACCATTAAGTGTATAAGTCCTGCTAAGATTTGCTTTCTCAAAATGCAGCACTTTACATTTATCTAAATTAAAATCCAACTGCCACTTCTCAGCCCACTGGCCCATCTGATCAAGATCCTGTTGTAATCTGAGGCAACTGTCTTCGCTGTCCAGTATACCTCCAATTTTGGTGTCATCTGCAAACTTACTAATTATACCTCTTATGCTCACATCCAAATCACGTATATAAATTATGAAAAAGAGTGGACCCAGCACTGATCCTTGTGGCACTCCACTGGTCACAGGCCTCCAGTCTGAAAACCAACCCTCTGTCTTTTAACTTTGAACCAGTTTTGTATAAAATGGCTCATTCTCCCTGTATTCCATGAGATTTAACCTTGCTAACCAGTCTGCCATGGGGAACCTTGTCAAATGCCTTACTGAAGTCCATATAGATCATATCTACTGCTCTGCCCTCATCAATCCTCTTTGTTACTTCTTCATCCAAAGATATGTACATCCTGTCCCTCAGGATTCCCTCCAACAACTTGCCCACCACCGACATCAGGCTCACTGGTCTATAGTTTCCTGGCTTGTCCTTACCACCTTTCTTAAACAGTGGCACCACATTTGCCAACCTCCAGTCTTCCAGCACCTCACCTGTGATTATTAATGATACAAATATCTCAGCAAGAGGCCCAGCAATCATGTCCTTAGCTTCCCATAGAGTTCTGATCAGGTCCTGGGTATTTAAACACTTTTGTGTGTTTCAAGACATCCAGCACTTCCTCCTTTGTAATATGGACATTTTTCAAGATATTACTATCTATTCCCTTACATTCTATATTTTCCATGTCCTTTTCCACAGTAAATACTGATGCAAAATACTCGTACAGTATCTCCCCCATCTCCTGCTTCTCCACATAAAGGCCACCTTGCTGATCTTTGAGGAGCCCTATTTTCTCCCTCGTTACCCTTTTGTCCTTAATGTATTTGCAAAGATCCTTTGGATTCTTCTTACCTCTATTTGCCAAAGCTATCTCATGTCCCTTTTTGCCCTCCTGATTTCCCTCTTAAGTATACTCCTCCTTCCTTTATATTCTAATGATTCCCCCCGATCTCTCCTGTCTACACCTGACATACACTTCCTTCTTTTTCTGAACCAAACCCTCAATTTCTTTTATCACCCAGCATTCCCTACATCTACCAGCCTTTCCTTTCATCCTAACAGGAATATACTGACTCTGGACTCATGTTATCTCATTTCTGAAGGCTTCCCATTTCCCAGCCATCCCTTTACCTGCGAACATGTGCCCCCAACCAGCTTTTGAAAGTTTTACTGCTCCTCGGATGCTGCCTGAACTGCTGTGCTCTTCCAGCTCCACTAATCCAGAATTTTGATAGTTCTTGCCTAATACCGTCAAAATTGGCCTTTCTCCAATTTAGAACTCCAACTTTTAGATTTGGTCTATCCTCTTCCATCACTATTTTAAAACTAATAGAATTATGGTCGCTGGCCCCAAAGTGTTCCCTCACTGACACCTCAGTCACCTGCCCTGCCTTATTTCTCAAGATTAGGTTAAGTTTTGCACCTTCCCTAGCAGTACATCCACGTATTGAATCAAAAAAAAGTTTCTTGTACACACTTAACAAATTCCTCTCCATCTAAATCCTTAACACTATGGCAGTCCCAATCTAAGTTGGGAAAGTTAAAATCCCCTACCATAACCACCCTATTATTCTTACAGATAGCTGAGATTTCCTTACAAATTTGTTTCTCAATTTCCTCTGACCAATAGGGGATCTATAATACAATCCCAATAAGGTGATCATCCCTTTCTTATTTCTCAATTCCATCCAAATAACTTCCCGGGATATATTTCCGGGAATATCCTCCCTCAGCACAGCTGTAATGCTATCCCTTGTCAAAAATGCCACCCCCCCCCCCCCCCCCCCTCCTATCTTGCCTCCCTTTCTATCCTTCCTGTAGCATTTGAATGCTGGAACATTAAGCTGCCAGTCCTGCCCATCCCTGAGCCATGTTTCTGTAATTGCAATGATATCCCAGTCCCGTTTTCCTAATCATGCCCTGAGGTCATCTGCCTTCCCTGTTAGGCCTCTTGCATAGAAATAAATGCAGTTTAGTTTATCAGAGCTCCCTTGTTCTCTGCTTTGTCCCTGCCTGCCCTGACTGTTTAACTTGCTTCTGTTCTCAACTGTACCAGTCTCAGATCGATCTCTTTCCTCACTATCTCCCTGGGTCCCAAACAGCACCACCGACCCCCCCCACCCCATCTTACTAGTTTAAATCCTCCTGAGCAGCTCTCACAAATCTCCGTGCCAGGGTATTAGTCTCCTTCTAATTTAGGTGCAATCTGTCCGTCTTGTACAGGTCACTTCTACACCAAAAGAGATTCCAATGATCCAGAAATGTGAATTCTTCTCCCATACACCAACTCCTCAGCCATGCATTCATCTGCTCTATCCTCCTATTCTTGCCCTCACTAGCTTGCAGCACTGGGAGTAATCCAGATATTGCTACTCTCGAGGACCTCCTTTTTAAATTCCTGCCTAACTCTCTGTAATCTCCCTTCAGAATCTCAACCTTTTCCCTTCCTATATCGTTGGTTCCAATGTGGACAATGACCTCTTGCTGGCCCCTCTCCCCCCGTGAGAACATTCTGCACCCTCTCTGAGACATCCTTGATCCTGGCACCAGGGAAGCAACACACCATTCTGATTTTTTTGCTGCTGGCCACAGAAACGTCTGTCTGTACCTCGGACTAGAGAGTCCCCTATCACAATGTAACTACCTTCTGGTACAAAGTATACCGGTACTTCTTATTTCATTTTAACTTGGATTTCAGCTCATTTATTTTCAGTTCATGTTCCCCAAGCTGCAAAGAGTTAGCGTAAATGTAGTTGCCGTGAATTGCACTGGCATCAAACGGAATTAACATTCTGCAGCCACAACAGGATATCTGCTCTGCAATCTTTATTCTGGGATAATTAACTTATGATTAATAAATCCTACGACCTCTAATAAGCTTTACTACTGCTAGCAAACCATATCACCACCAGTGAAACTATTGTGTTTGTGTATCATGAAGATTCCCCAAATGAGATTTAGCCATTGCCCTGTGTTATCACATGTTCATTTTCCTCAGATCTGCTCAGGAGCCACAGAGTCTAGCTGGTGTCTATACTGCTGCTCCCTCTCAGCACACCACAATGCTGAATGGTCTTTCCCCATTGCCCTCACCTCCCTTTGCACTGTGCTAAGGTCTCTCCACTGTGCACTCTCATCTCACTTCACGTTGTTTCATGACCCCTCTGACACTGCTCTCATCTACTCTTCTGCTGTTTCACTGGTTCTCCATCAGTGTTCTCGCTCCTCCCCTTGGACTGTTTAATAGTTTGTCCATCATTGCTGCGCTCACCCCTCATTCTGTTTTATGTCCTCATCAATGTTCACACACTTTGATTGTCTTTCCGCCACTCTCTGTTATATTATTTTTCCTCCGCTCTCTCATTCCTCTTGCTCTTTTATGATGTGCCCACTGCTACTCACTCCTTCCCTTCTATTTTTTTTTACAGTTTTTGCATTGCTGCGTCCTCTCCTGCTGTCATCGGGTTTTATTGCCTCTCCACTGCTTCTTTTTTTCCTCCCTCACACTATTTACTCGTTTCCCTGATACTTCATTCTCTCCTCTCCCTTCGCATTGCTTTCTGATCTCCCTGAAAGCTCACTCTTCCCCTCATTCATTTTTATGGTACCTCCACTGTTGCTCACTCTCCTCCCATTTTATTGTGTAGCTCTTTCTCTTCTGCTGCCCTCTCTCCCCCTCTTGTATTGTTTTCTCTGCTGTCTTCTGTCAACCTCAGTCTGATTACAAATGTCCCTGCTGCTGCTCTGTCTCACCCTGTTATGATGTTTTATTATCTCACAACTGTTGCTTTATCTTACTGTCTTATGCTGCTTTCTGTTCTCTCTGCCACTGGTCTTGACGTGAGTTTGCCTCAAGCAGATATTTTATATGATTGAGCAATAATCTCCTGTGGCTATCATAGCATTGGAGAAGCTAACAGACATCTATAACAGCAACTATTACATAAAACTATTGTTTTCACAAACCCAGTGTCCAGGGTAACATTAAGCTATTTGATTACAATTGAGCAGGAAGCTTCTACTAACAAGTAATGCTCCAAGTGATCCCAGAGTAGGATGCTGTCTCAGACGGTTTTATCTTCAGATCACATTATGATACAGTGATGATATCATGGGTTTGTCTCTTAAATATATGTGGATATTAACTGCAACACGCCATTTTCCAGAGCTAAAATTCATTCTCCCTGTGTTTGCATGGGTTTCCTCTGGATGCTCTGGTTTCCTCCTACAGTCACAAAGATGTTCAGGTTAGTTGGATTTAACCTGAAAATGTGTTGCTGGAAAAGCGCAGCAGGTCAGGCAGCATCCAAGGAACAGGAGAATCGACGTTTCGGGCATGAGCCCTTCTTCTTTAGTTGGATTGACCATGGCAACTGCAGAGTTGCAGGGATGGGTCTGGGTGAGATGCTCTTCAGCGGCTTGGTGTGGATTTAATGGACTGAATGGCTTGCCTTCACAGTGTAGGGATTCTATAATGCTGATTCTTCTCTGATTCTATCCCAAATATAGTTGGTTGAGTACAGTTGAGTGGATGACAGGTTTGCAATGTCAAGTGATAGAAACGTCACAAGCTCAAGATTACCATGAAGGATTCTCCTTCTCAATCTCTACCACCTCCTGAAGTGTGCTGCTCCTCAGGTTAAACCACCACCAGTTAACTCTTTCTAATGTGAGAGCAGCCTTATGACCTTGTGAGATTATGAAACTTTATCTTTACATGGATGCACACATGCATGTGTTGTCAATTCAATAATTCTGGAGGTAGCTTTGCTCGCTAAGTTGGAAGGTTTGTTTCAGATGTTTTGTCACCATACTAGGTGACACCATCAGTGAACCTCCGGATGAAGCACTGGTGGCATGGTCCACTTTCTATTTATGTGTGTAGGTTTCCTTGGTGACATCATTTCCAGTGGTGATGTCATTTCCTGTTCATTTTCTCAGGGGGCGGTAAATGGGTTCCAAGTCAATGTGTCTGTTGATAGAGTTCTGATGGAATGTTATACCTCCAGGAATTAACGTGTGTGTCCCTGCTTGGCTTGCCCTAAGATGGATGTGTTGTCCCAGTCGAAGTGGAATCCTTCTAAACTGAAATAGAACATTATTCCAATAAGCCATCATACACTGCAGCACAGAGGAACAACGAAGAACAGAGGAAATTCACCTATACCGTGTATTCAAAAAGTGCGGGTACCCAATGAACATAGTCCACCGATTTCTCAGCAACAAACCCCAACAAGCAGACAAATCACGTCCGAAACCCTAGCCACTCTCCCCTACATCAAAGACATCTTGAAAATGACTGCCAGACTACTCAGACCTCTGGCATCATGATCGTCCACAAACCCACCAACACATTAAAACAGCAGCTAATGAACTTGAAAGATCCTATACAGACAACCTGCAAACTAATGTCATTTACAAAATACCTTGCAAGAACTGTAACAACTGTAACTGGACAAACAGGCAGAAAACTAGCCACCAGGATACATGAACATCAACTAGCCACAGAAAAACATGTAGAAGAAAGTGAGGACTGCACATGCTGGAGATCAGAGCTGAAAATGTGTTGCTGGAAAAGCGCAGTAGGTCAGGCAGCATCCAAGGAGCAGGAGAGTCGACATTTCGGGCATGAGCCCTTCTTCAGAAAAACATGACCCACTCTCACTAGTATCCTTACATACAGATGAGGAAGGACACCACTTTAACTGGGACAAGATATCCATCCTAGGACAAGCCAAACAGAGACACACATGAGAATTCCTAGAGGCATGGCATTCCAATCAGAACTCTATCAACAGACACATTGACTTGAATCCCATTTACCACCCCAAGAAGTAGAATGGGAAACGACATAACCACAGGAAATATTGCCACAACAGGAAATGAAATCATCAACCCAAGGAAAACTACACATATCAAACCTTCATCAAAAACACGGAAATAGAAAAAACACACCGGATCATCAACGCCACACTCACAGGCATTCGATTCACGAGAGAAGTAGAAAAGGACAGCCAACTCCCATTCCTAGACGTGATAGTACAGAGAACACCGAACGGAGAATTCACCACAAGGGTACACAGGAAAACAACACACACAGACCAAGTCCTAAACTATGAAAGTAACCACCCCAACACACACAAACGAAGCTGCATCAGGACACTATTCAAAAGAGCTACAACACACTGCAGTACACCAGAACTGCGAAAAGAGGAAGAGGAACACCTTTACAAGGTATTCGCCAAAAACGGATACCCGCGCAACTTTATCAACAGATGCCTAAGAGATAGACCACGGAACGAGGACATGCCACAACCAAAAGGACTAACCACACTACCATACATCAGGAGCGTTTCAGAACTGACAGCCAGACAACTGCGACCCCTAGGACTCATAACGGCACACAAACCAACTGCCACGCTCAGACAACAACTTACTAGAACAAAGGAGCCAAAACCCAACATGAGCAAAACTAATGTAGTTTATAAAATACCATGCAAGGACTGCACAAAACACTATATAGGACAAACAGGAAGACAGCTAACAATCCGCATACATGAACACCAACTAGCCACGAAACGACACGACCAGCTATCCCTAGTAGCCACACACTCAGACAACAAGCAACATGAATTCGACTGGGAAAACACTACTATCATAGGGCAAGCCAGACAGAGAACAGCCAGGGAATTCCTAGAGGCATGGCATTCATCCACAAATTCCATCAACAGACACATCGACCTGGACCCAATATACCAATCACTACAGCGGACAGCTGAAACTGACACCCGGAAGCGGCAAGGACAGACCACTATAAATGCCGGAAGAAACATCAAAGAAGCGCTTCGCAGGAGGCTCCACAGCACTGATGATGTCTCCTAGCCAGGGGACGAAACGTTTGCAACAAAAACTTCCAGCTCGGCGAACAGAACCACTACAACCTACACATATAAATAGAAAGCGAGTCATGCCACCAGCGTTTCATCTGGAAGCTCATTGATGACGTTACGTAGTATGGTGACAAAACGTCTGAAAGCAAACCTTCCAGCTCAGTGAGCAAACCTACATCCAGAACCTCAACCTGAGCTACAAATCTTCTCGCAACTCATTAATTTAATAATTAAATGTACAAATAAGAAAAGAGTTCATAAGAGTAACATTTCAAACATCACTATATTGCTTTAGAAGTGATCAGTTTCCCATCTGGAGAGGTGTGCACTATTCTCTGTGTCACTTGTTTGTTTTGCCTCTAGTTGCTCAAACTCAACATCACCGCACAACCATCATAATCCAAATGCCTCTAATGAGGAAGGTGATGTGTAGGTGATGAACTGGTTGCTGTTCCTTTGTAATGTAGCACCAGGACCAACAATGACTTTACATGATCTGGGCTGGTTACATACTTTGGAAACATCTATGTGTTTGAATTTTTAACTGATATTCGCTGCCCAGAAACAATCTTGATAGTTCTGTACTTGCTTCTCTCATTGTGTATCTCTTTCATCTTCCTCTTTCTTGAAGAAAGATGTTCTGTCCCAGAATGGTTAGGCATTTGGTTGATAGGTAATGTTTTCCACAATTGCCTTCTCAGTATACTTTGTGCAAGGGATGGTTATCATTTCACCATCCATGTTGCACAAAAATGCAGCAATCAGATGAAGCAATCTTGCCTTGTTTCTTAGTGCTTAGTGATCAGTGCGTATTATACATTCTGTTAGACTGTTTTAGTATGGATGCTGGTGTGACAATGTGATATGGGTCACTCCCCACCTGGTACATATGTCCTGAAACAGCATTCCAGATTACTATGGTCCATTGTCAGGTATTAATTGTTTTGGGATACCCAATAAGTAGCTTTCCACAGAGAGCTGTGCAGGCAGAGTCCTTGTGTACTTTTAAGGCTGGGATAGATTCTTGATCAGTGGGGAATCAAGGATTATGGGGAAAATGCAGGAAAGTGGTTGTGAGGAATGTTTAAGCAGCCATGATCCTACTGAATGGCGGAGCAGGCTCAAGGGTCAAATGGCCTACTCCTGTTCCTATTTGTTATGGTGTTATGGTTATGATCTTAATTGCTTTCATGCCAGAAGTAGCCTGCATAGTTCCTGTCAGTTGTCCAGACAGTCTGATAAACGAAAATTGTAATTCCGCTTTGCAAACAGGGACCTGGAAGTCCTGGTGGATGGGGTGGTGCAGCAAAAGTCATCTTCTTTCCATAAGGACTTGGCAGAGTACACCACGATATCAGATCTTGCCAGGCTAATCCAAAGTTTTCTGCAGGGTCAATGCAATATCTAAAAACTCTTTACGACCCTCGTCTACTTACCCATTTAATTTTTGCACTGTTCTTGAAGTTCAGATTAAATCACACCCTGACAATTTACGTTCACTTTCAACCAATCTTTTCAAAGGTATCTCAGATTACAAACTTCTGTTTGAAAAATTAAGTATTTTTCTTAATTTCTAACTTTAACTTTGGATAACCATTCTCTGTGATCACATTAATTCATTCTGACGTCAAATGGTGAAGTAGGAAACCAATGGCATTCTTTTTACTTTATAATAGATTTATTTACTGAATGCAATATTGCATATTCCTACCTCATCATTACCCAACATCCAAGTTCTCAGAAGGGTCTCTGATACTCTTTTGAAACCATTAATAGAAATTAAACTAAATTAACAAGTGGCCACTCCTCAAAGGGGCACTCCAAAACTGAACTGTTTAATTTATAAGTACATTTAAATTTCATTTCTGGAAGAGATAATGTACTCCAAGAAGTTCCTCTTGATATGTGCTCAAAATACTACAACGTAAGTCCTTAACGTTAACAATGCAGTCAATATACTGTTAATTCCCATGAACTCCTACATGTCTCAACTGCTAAATTTGTCATGTACAGGGATTAAATTATTCTGTTTTATGAATGGACAGAAACATTCTGTCTGTGTTTAGCATATTGATGAAGTTTCATATAAATGAGTTCATACAGTGCACTTACTGCAATTATACAGCTTGTTAACCTTCAAAGCATCGAGGTGAGACATTCCATAACGTTGTCCAATATATATCCTTGAATTTGGTTTCGGAATAATGGTAACACTTTTTCGATCTTTAGAAAAAGCATATCTGCAATGAGAAAATAAATCTTTAAACTTCTGCCCAGAATACAACTTTCAGATTTTACATTGGACTACCAAATTCTATATTTACTTTAGGAACAAGGGGGCATTTAACTTATTGCCTGCAAAAAGCAAAAACAAAGCACCACACAAATCAATTTCTGTACAAGGCAGCCATTCTTTCAACTCTTCTATGTGAACTACATATTAATGCCACCTCAAGGTTCTTGAGAAGTACAATCAATGCTGTTTGAGATGGATTCTCTGCCTCAGCTAAGAGGATAAGACATACTAACACCAGCAGTGTTGAAGCAGCCTATAGCACCAGCATCGAAGCCATGATCATCCAAAATCCACACTGCTGGGCCGGCTACATGCTTAGGATACCTGAGTTTCAACTGCTAAATCAAATCTTCTTCACCCAGCTCAAGTAAGACACTCAAATGAGAGGAGGTCAAAAGAAGTGTTTCAAAATCTCCCTAAAGGATTTCCTCAAGAAATGCAGAATCGATGTCAAGATGCGGGAGACTCTTATTTAGAAGAAACCGACTTGCAGGAAACTTTGTATGATAGGACACAATTCTTTGTAAACAACCATTGCCAAGAGGAAGTACAGAAAAGGAACTGGAGAAAAGAATTCCAGTGATTTCAAGGCCAAGGATGTGTGTGATTAATGAGTGATTGCCAACAACGATTACTTACAAATTAAAGAACTCCAATGACTTATTCAACTATGAAATTTAGTAACATAAAAGTTCGAATCTGATATTCAATATGTCATTGAACCCCTTTCACTCAGTTTCTTTTCATTTGGCTGTAAACATTGCCACAGTTCAGCTGTTGGCCATGACAGAAGTTGACTTTTAAATGAAGGTTTGAATTGAAAGAAGTAAACTAAAATTGAGGGGCTTAAAATGAGGTCATTTACAGTCAGCTGTAGGAAGTCACAGTTTATGAATTTCAGACTCATAGTATACTGCTCAAGTTATTAGTATAATATTCTTGGCATTGCTCGCCTAAAACAGATTATATACTGAGTCTGCAGAGGGATGCAAAACAGGATCTTGTTGGCTCATACCTTTGGCTACGTTTTACATGAAGCTATATGAGAGCCTCAATCATGTGATGTAGCATCATTTGGCTGTGATGATATATATATATATATATAGTGTTGAATTAGCATATTAAAGTTAGAATTGTACCAGTCTATTCCATTGCCCACCTCAGCTAGTCTCTGATTCTCATTTCTACATTGTGAAGAACCACCCAACCACAACTTTAAACTCTGATATTTGCACTTCTTAATATTGTCTCTTTATTGCTGTTCTTTTTGTCCTTTTTTTTGATGTTTCACGAACCTGTCAGAATAATTCCTCCTCTCAAGTAGATTGGGTATTTGAGTCCTGCAAGTAATGTCTCCAACTTTGCTGGACAGAAAGGGAATTGGTAGGTGGCTCAGGTTCACTCCCTAGATCATTACCTGGTTTGGTAAATGAGTGCAACATCTCTGGCCAGTTAGAATTATAGAATCCCTGCAGTGTGGCAACAGGCCATTTGGCCCAACAAGTCCACACTGACCCTCCAAAGAGTATCCCACCCAGACCCATTCCCCTACCCTATTACTCTACCTTTACCCCTGACTAATGCATCTAACCTACACATCCCTGAACACTATGGACAATTTAGCATGGCCAATTCACCTAACCTGCACATCTTTGGACTGTGGGAGAAATCAGAAAACTCAGAGGAAACCTATGCAGTCACAACAAGAACATGCAAACAGACAGTCACCTGAGGCTGGAATTGAACGTGGGTCCCTGGCGCTGTGAGGCAGCATGGCTTACCGCTGAGCCACCATGCTTCCATGATGCAGGAGACTCTTTCAGTTTAGTAACAAGTCCATGACTATTTCATCTCTCTGTCCAGCAACTTATATGATGTTGAACCATTTTGCTGTTCAGTTGAACGTTGGCTGAGAAGTACAAATTGGATGGCATGGTTCACTTCAGCAATGTTTTCTGTGTAGGCACTCATCTTTCAGCTTCACCATTGTCTTGAGGACATCTTGGTGAGCTGTTTAGGCACCTTTTGATCTGAGCACATTACAAATTAGCTTTCTGTGCTTCCCTGATTTCATTCACTTGCTGAGTGGCCACTGGAGTCACCCATCACATACAACAATATGCTGGTCTGCCTGTTCACCTTCACATGAGGCCCAACATAGTATTATATCTACAAAATCTCCAATGCCATCTCAGCCATGCTTATCCTTCATTGATATTTTGAAGCTTTTTAGTATACTTTTTCATAACTGTTTTATCCTACAATATTTTAGTCTCATTTGACTAACATAAAATATTGAATGAGTCTGCAGATGCACGTAAAGAGGAGCTTTCTTAGAACACAGCTTACTGGTCCACATCTTTTATAAAGCTGGAGAGATTCAATCATATCAAGTTACACCATTTCCTATCATGATGTATACAGCTGCCATTTGATATATGAATGGGTCAAAATTAATCTTATATATACCTGTAATTCAATTTGTAAAATGGACTGACCGCTGAAGTGTCAGTGTGAGGAGTGTTAACACCTCGTGGAGTTTTCACCAAGTCCATCCACATCATGAATGCAGCAGCGCCTATGCAATTGAACACTTGGAGACAGACTGCGAGCCTTTGGATTGTCATGTCCAACACACAAGCCAGTGCATGCTGGAGATGTGTACACCTCTATGATCTCTGAAAAGTAATGGCAGCGCCAAAGAAATATGGACCCAGTGGCCACTCCTTTAACTCATCAGGAGTATAGAAAGAACAGCTGATCCCTGAAAGTATTAAAGAACAGCATTAGGGGCTCGTTCAAGATATTTTCAACAAATGCCCTTAGGGAGGAAATTCCAGGATTTTAATCGAATAATACTGAAGGAACGTCGATATATTTCCAAGTCAGGATAGGGAATGGTTTGGAGGGGAATTTGCAAGTGGTGGTTCCCATATATCTGCTGCCCTTGTCCTTCTAGATGGAAGTGGCCATGCTTTTGAAAGGTGCTGTCTAAGGATCTTTGGTGAATTTCTGCAGTGCACCTTGTAGATAGTACACACTGCTGTTACTGAGTGTCAGTGGCAGAGGGAGAGTTTGTTTGTGGATATGGTGTCAAATAAGCAGCTGCATTGTCCTGAATGGTATCAAACTTCTTGAGTGTTGTTGGAGCTGCACTCAAGGAAGCAACTGGGGAGTATTCCATCACACTCCTGACTTGTACCTTGTAGTTGATGGAAAGGCTTTGGGCAGTCAGGGGGTAAGTTATACCTAGCCTCTGATCTGCTCTTGTAGCCATTGTATTTATGTGTGAGTCCAGTTGAGTTTCTGGTCAATAGTAACCTCCAGGATGTCGATAGTGGGTGATTCATTGGTGGTACAGCCACTAAATGTCAAGGGACAGTGGTTAGATTGTCTCTTACTGGAAGTAGTCATTCACTGGCATTTGTATGATGTGAATGTTACTTGCCATGTGTCTGCCCAAGTCTGGATATTTCCAGATCTTGTTTCATTTGAACACGGACTGCTTCAGTATCTGAGGAATCGCAAATGGTGCTGAACATTGTGCAATCAATGGCAAACATTCTCACTTCTGACCTTATGATGGAGGGGAGGCCATTGATAAAGCAGCTGAAGATGTTTAGGGTGAGGATACTACCCTGAGGAACTCCTGCAGAGATGTCCTAGAGCTAAGATGACTGACCCCAACAACCACAATCATCTTCCTATGTGCCACAAAGCCTCCAACCATCAGAGAGCTTGCCATTGTTTCCTACTGTTTCTGGTTTTGCTGGGGCACCTTGATCCCTCAGTTGGTCAAATGAGATTTTGGTGTTGAGGTCAGTCACTCTTACCTCTCCTCAAAGATATTACTGTCAATGAGCTGGTCAGTGATATGAGAAGAGCCAGGGATTAAGGATCTGTAGGTCTATGTGATGTACAATGCCAGGTCGTGTGTTATTTCCTTTTAACCCTGCTCTCATCAGCGTGTCTTGCAGTCCTTTGCCTCACTGGACAAGATATTTACATCACCCGAGCGTGGCTGCAAACACTTTTTTCTAACTCTGCACTTTTGATTTCCGGCACGATAGAAGGCAACAGTGAGCAGACTGCAGCTTTATGGAACTGTGATCTCCAAATATCCAAATCACTTTCCTGGTAGCCCATCCAGTAAATCCCAAAAGGTTCACACCTTGCTGCTCAATCCATGAGGCTACAACTGCCCACCTTTCTCCTCAGCTCCTGACTTATGACAGGGCAATGCCAGGAATGGCTGTAGATAGTCACTGCCTTGAAACCAGGGTGCTCCTGACCATGCTTTACCATATCCCTTTTTTGTATCTATGGATAACCCCATTCCCACCTTCACAAATGTCATCACCTTCCCCCAGTCCCATAGGATATGTTCCCAATTGTCCCACCGTGGCAGCAGGCCCTTTCCTCACCACCATGCCCCCCCCCCCCACTCTTTTTCCTCACTTTCCATAGATGGAGAGGGTGCTTACCCTCCACAATGACCTAACTAGACAACACCAGATGAAAAATACCCAGACCCCTGACAGATGCCTGTACATCTTTCCTTCGGCATTAGTCCTGTATTGTGGACTGGCTGCAAAGCTGCCACAAGACTGACTATAATCCACACCCCGGACTGCAAAGGCATGAATCCCCTGACCGAGAAGACCTCAACTGGACCCCTGAATGTGGCCCATCATCTGGACTGGAATGGGCTGCTGACTGATGGGTGCTTCCATGCACTTTGTTGAGGGCTACTTGCCTAAATTTTTCACATACAGTGCTTGCGTGCTGCATATACAGTCTGTTTGTTGCATTAACTGATGACATGTGGTTATAGGTGTGAGATTGATGTATACCAAGATTGGTGTATACATTGGTGTATACCGAGATACCACCCTCTTGACTGTTGACCAGCAATGCAAGCTGCCTGGTTGCTTGACTGCACTAATTGGCAAGGCAAGGCAGGGCAATGGATGATGTGAGAACGCAGACAGCGGCTAAATGAGACAGCGATAAGAGAGCAAGCAAGCCTGGTTCAATCTGTAAGTTGGGTGCCTGTCCTCGCAAACAAAGTAGCTCCGCTGCAGCCTTCCTATGCTAATTATCGAAGCATCCTGTAATGCAGTCCTCTGCTTTGTGAGCTGCCTGTAATGTATCTGAGAGAGGCTAGGATGGTCAAAAGTGGCTCAGAGAAGCCAGATGAAAATATCCATGAAAAGGTGTGGGTGTGGTTGGTATACATGGATGAGATGTGTGTGCGACTAGTGTCCATATATCATGGACACCTCGCTTGTTTAACATGTCTGATAAGATTAGAAGTTGAATGTTAATGAGGTGAATTGGTCATTAACAAAATGATGACAATCAATAATCCTCTTCATCTCATCACTCGTCAAAAGCATAAAAGACAGAGTAGTTGGGGCTCTTGTGGTGCAGTGGTATTGTCTCTAACTCTCGGCCAGAAGGCTCATCTGTTCCAGCAGTGTGTCATGTCCGAACAGTTTGAATAAAAATATCTAAAAGATGGACTGAGATCTTCTGATGTTGACAGACGCTTTCTCATCTATTTCTGCCACAAATCTCATCCTCGCCCATGTTGCTCAGACCCCTATACTAGTTTGCTCATAATCTCTTCAAAGGTTTAATGTCTTATTTGGCTCATGAAGGAGTCTGTTTGGCATTAAAGGGATTTGGTTAATTTCAGGTTATAGCCAAGTTGTCAACCAGTTTTGTAAAGTGTTTAAAGAATGGGTTTCGTTTATAATAAAATTTATATTTTGAGCTTATTAAAAATGAAAATGACCAGACCCTGAATCTATGAGCCACATGGTTATTATCTACAGACACAAACTAAAAATGTTCAGGGCTATCAGCTCGGAACTATGTAACCTCCTAGAGTTAGCATGTGTTTGGAAGGAGTGGATGGCCAACTCATCCCACAGTCCATAAAGATTACATCTGTCCTGCGTTCCTAAGCCAAAGACTTGTTCCAAAGAGCAACTGAGTATCAGTGTGCATCTCCCAATCCTTAGCCCACCACTGTCACTGGTGCCATTTTCTCCTGATTACACCAGTTTATATATTCTGTCTGTCATGAGGAGGGTCAAACAGCCTTTGATTCTCCAGCATTGTTGGCAGGATACAATTATATCCACATTGCTTTGACAGCATGCTATCACCAATCTACAGAGTTTGTCAACAGAAGAGACTCCCAGTCCATCTGTGACCAGCAATGCCAGATATCCTGAGATCTGGCATGAAACATTCACACTAAAGAGCTCAGAGGTTCATGCATCTTTCCATATTGACATAGCTAACAGGAGACAAGGATGATCCCTCCATGGGTAACTGATGACAACTTTGCAGAACTCTCAGACTGACACAGAATAGAGCTATAACACTGATCATACTTCTACCAGGGCCAAAGTGAATCAGATCATAGGTATCTTTTGAGGCCTGGACCAATCTGGTGGGGCTTTACAGAATAGCCCAGAAAGAGTGTTCCATGTCATTGTGGCATGTTGTGTTTTCACAGCTTGAGCCAACTAAGCAGGGAATGTTTGAGTGCAGGCAAAATGGGGGATTGACAGCAATTCTCTAAGGATGGGAATAAGGATCAGGACATTGACAAGGAAGAACATCCAATAAACCATTGTAGAACTATGTACCATTGAGCATAAGAGCCTAGAATTGAGTTGGGTTTGGATTTCTTTCCTTTTTTATTTTCCGTTGTTATATGGCAAGCAGCCCTTGGTCAGTCAGCAGTACAGATAGATTTGCTTATATATGCACTCCATGAACTTTTCTGTTGATGTGTAAATGTTTTTTTTTATCTATCTTATTGCATCTTGAGTTGATCTCACCTTAAGGTATCTGCACTTTACTGGTCTTCGTCACCATTTCAAAGAAAGCACTGAGATAGGACAATGGCATGATGCTGAGGTTCGGTAACTATAAGGATGATGAAGTTGCACCCATTCAAAATACGAGCAGTCCTTTAAACATGTTAAGGGTGAAAGGGGTTGTAAAACTATTAAGAGTTCAACCGGTATATGGAATCCGAGTATTGAGCAGTGCAGTCCCTCATGGAAGGCAGCAGGATGGTAAAATCCTAAGGCACCTCCTTTCATCATTCCATCATTGGTTAGCCTTCAATATTTTAGAGTCAACATAAAATATTAAATTGTCCTGAAGAGCTTTAGCATTATGTAGGACAGTGTTTAACCTGAGAAATGCAGCAACTTTTCTCACTAGGTCACTCAGTTGTGAAGTAAACTGGAGATGTGATGTGCTGAATATATGCCTCTCAGTCTTGGATGGCTGAAAGACAGAGTGAAATGTTGCCTGCAGAGATGTGTGGAATTATCATTGATTTTATGTTCTCACTTACAAGATGGGCAAACCATACTACTATCCCTGCGAAATGCTTGTAGTCTCAGTGTTGTCCACATTACAGTAATTGAAGGATCCCTAATGTTTGATGATATTTATAGTCAAGGAGTTGGTTGTTTGTGAAAGCTGACAAATGCTTGGACATTACGACTTATTTCATTTTGGATGTCGAAAAGATTGCTCATATTTCAAATGCATATGACTTCATTGGGTCTGACAATGACAAAGACGCCAGAACAGATATTTTAAGAGAGTAAGTGAATATATACTTACAAAAGTGTAAGATTATTTGCAACAAAGTATCACCCATGTCACTTATCCACCCTCAGTAGGTTTTATCCTTCTTTTCCCCTCCCACTATATGTAAGTCCAGTCTCAATGCCTGTAGCTGGGATGGAGGAAGGTTGCCCTGTAGCTGACCCAGTAGTTCTAGAAGGCTTGGCTGGTGATCACACGGGTATTTGGGCCTAGTACATCCAGGCTTGCTAAGAGGGTCCTGCCCAGATGCAGGCTCATACTCCTCAGCTTGAACCCCTGCAGGCTTTGACCACACAGGCAGGGAGGGAGCTCAGGGATTGGATATCTCTGGAGTTTCCTAAGAGGAACCTTTTGGGGTTCTTGTAAGTTGCTCCTCCTTCTCCTGTTATTTTCTTCAGACAATCGGATCTTACATTGATTGACAAATAGCACATAGCAGGTATTTGAGAAGGAAAGTGAATAAAGAGATTAACCTGTTTATTAAAAAAAGATGAAGTATAAAACCTAAACATACTAGCGGTGTTGCTAATTAAGAAAATAGTTTTAATTTTGTGTCCAAAGTGCAATCTTCTCACATTACATAGCTTCATTGCTGTAATGAAAAATGCAAATCTCACACTTACCTCCCATAATGCATGACTGAAGAATAATCGTACTTTGTCCCCAAGTTATTGGTATCCATTTTAACAAAATTGTATTCTGCTCCTGCAAAATAATACATTCACAAATAACTGAAATAATTTCTTACTTTGGCCTATTTAATATTCATTTTATTAAATTAATTACATAACCTTATTTACTCTATTTATCTTCAGGCAAGTTATCACAGAGGATTTTCGTTTACTTTAATGACAGAGCGTAATTTTAGGTTTCTCCAGTAGTGGATAACATTTAAGCCAAAGGAGATAGTCCAGATGAAGGGCTACATCTCATCCAAAGAAGAAACAGTGCGGAGAATACCTGTGGACAAGTGCGGCATTCCATCATCAACATAAACCAACTGCAAAAGGTTTTTGTTTAGTCTCAGCAGGCAAGGTATACAACGTTCATGTGGTAAATGGGTTTATTGTTCACGCTGTCCATTACCCTCTGGATGGCAAGGGGTGGCGTGGCTCTTAGCAATATCACAGAACTTGCAAAGCTCCTCAAGGATCTTGCTGTTAAAGCTGCATCCTCGATAACTGTGATTTTAACATGGACTACTGAAACATACAAACAAATCATGTACTAACATGCTGGCTATAGTTGATGCCTTTTGATCAGGGGCTGGAAATGACCTACCTGAACTTAGTGAAGACATGTGTGAGCTTGAGAACTTGCTCAATCACCGGAGTCAAGGATCGAAAAAATCCATCACAATGACCTCGAGAGGTCTCTTGTTGATCAGGGATCACTTGGTGGGATGAAGTTGCTTCTTGCTTTAACCAAAGTACACCTCTGATAATTTCAACAGGAGTCATAGATATGAGAAGGAATCCCAGATTGTTCTCTGTTGAGGACAGTTATCTTTTCCATTGCTTGGTGTCCTGCCCAATCTTGGACTACTAGCTCCTCAGCGTACTGCCCTAGGCAGTCTTTGACTGCTTCATTAATTATTTTCCTTCCATCATAAGGTCAGAAATTGGAATGTTTGCTGATGATTGCATAATGTTCAGCACCATTTGCAACTCCTCAATCACTGAAGATATCTGTGTTTTTTGCATAGAGATGTGAACTGTGTCCAGATTTGATAAATGGCAACTGACATTTGTGCCATACAAGTGCTAAGCAATGACTATCTCTAATAAAAGAGCAGCAAGCCACCATACCTTGATGTTCAAAAGTATTACAATCAATGAAACACCCCATTATCAACATTCTGGGGATTACCATTGACCAGAAACTGAACTGAACCAGGCAAATACATGCAGTGGCTCCAAGAGCAGGTCCAGAGCAGGGTTTCTGAGCCCAGGGCTCATCTGCTATATCCACATTTCTTTTCTTTTCTATTTTTTTTCCTCTTGTTCCTCGTCTTTTTTTTCTGTTTCATTTTACTAGCATCTTGTTGAGGAGCTTGGTCACGGTGACAGCATCAGCGGTGCTAAGTAAGCCCAGTGTGGAATTGTGGTGGTCAGTGAGTGAGCCCTGTGCGGACTCGTGGGCGGTTGGTGAGTGAGCCCAAGTGCGGACTCATGGGCGATGGTCAAGTGGGTCTGGTGTGGAGCTGTGACAGCAGTGTCAGAGAGAGTTTGGTTTCCTGGCAGCTTCCGCATCGACAAGGCAGTCCTAGCGTTGATTCACGGCTGCTGCAGTGGAGGTGAGTTTGATTTGATTTGATTTATTACTGTCACATGTACCAAGGTACAGTGAAAAATGTTGTCTTACATGCTTTACAGGCAAATCATAGTATTCAGGTGCATCAGGGTAAAAGATCAGAGCTTGGGTTCTCGATGGTGTCTGTGTCCAGGGTAGATTCATGGAGGTAGCAGTAGAGCTGAGTTTGGGCCCAGTCCGAGACCCTGCAGAATTGGCAACAGCTGCCTCGGAGATGTGGGCCTGAAGCAGGTTCATGGTGGCACTGGAGTCGAATTGGTCCATTGCAGTGCCCGGTGGCATCAGTGGCATCTGCATTGGTGGAGGTGAGATGGCGTGAAGAGTGGTGATTTCATTCCAGTGGCGCAGCAAAGGGACTTGTGCCCAGCCACCAGAACCATGGCCCATGGCAATGCACTTAACAAGAAAGACTGTAAAGTTGAACACTTCTTCTTTATTTCTTTATTCTTTTACCTTTATATTCTATGTTTTGGTTTACCTTTCTATGTTTTAAGATGGCACCAGAGAGTGGTGACACTATACATAACTTTTCACTTTATTTTGTAACAAAATACATGTGACAATAAATAAATCAGATCAAATCAAATCAGAGGCTAGGAATTCAGCAGTGAGTAATCCACCTCCTGTTTACCTGATGTGTGTTCAGCATCTACAAGGCACAAATCAGCAGTGTAATGGGTTTCTCTCCACTGGCCTGGATGAGTGAAGCTTCAAAATACTTCAGATATTTGATGAAGAACAAAGCAGCCCACTTGAGCGACCATCACATCCAACATTCATTCCCTTCACCAGCAATGCACTAAGGCATGAATGTATATCATCCATGAGATGCACTATCGGCTCTTTTGACATTACCTTTCAAAACTATGAGTAATATAACAAAGGCACACTACAGGTACAAGATCCTTTATCCGAAATGCTCGGGACCAGCTGTTTTTCGGAACTCAAAATTTTTCGGTTTTCAGAATGTGACAGTTTAATGGTGAAATTTTTAAAAATCTTACTGGAGAAACAGACTTCTAACTAAGAACATGATTGGCCAAGCCCCCCCACATGCCGCAGGTGAGTGACACACATCGAGTGGGTGTCGACTTAGGGGTGTTCACAGAGAAACCTCAGGCCTGTTGGTGCTTGGCCACGCCCGCCACGTCGCATCAGAGTGACACACATCGAGTGGGGGTCGACTTGAGTTAACTGTTTGCTCACCAAACAACGTTGTTGATGAGAGATAAAGTTCACAAAACGACCTTCGGATTTTGGAGCTTTTCGGTTTTTGGATGTTCGGATAAAGTATCTTGTACCTGTACTATGGAAACACCACTAAATGTAGGTTTTCCTCTGAGCCACACCTCATCCAGACTTAAACCTTATCTCCATCCCTTCACTGTTGCTGGTGAAAATCCTGAAACTTTCTTCTCAACAGTCCTGTGGGGCCTATGGATCCTGGTAACTGTTATCTGAATGGGCACAGATGCTGGTCAAGCCAGCAAATTTTGCACCCATCAACACATTTTAAAAAGTGAACTCCATTTCTCATATTATCTTGTGATGTTTTATAGAACATTGTTACAGGATATTTCACTATGGAAGACGTTTGCCTCGATTATAAGGATTTTAAAAATATAGTTCTTTATTTACATCCTATTGACAATATACACCCTAAGCTTTCAGTGGTTTAAGTTGCCGCCCTTCTCAGAGTCTCTACATAAATATGAGACAATGACACCCTCATTAGCTACCTGTAAATGCTCAATAGTTAACCCTTTATGCTACATCTGCTAATCCCTCCAGACATTTTGGTACAGCAAACAGCAGTAGTTCAATGAAGTCCATATAACTTTTATGCTGGTGAACATGACCTTTCCACACCTGGACAGGTTAAGTGGAGTTCAACAGTATATACCAGAAAATACTTCCATATTATCAGTAACTGCTGTGTCCATCATTAATTGCTAGTCATGAGATTGACATGATTACATGGTGGTGCCCACTCCACAAATCGCAACAACGAGAAAATGTGGCTTGGTTTCATTCAGGGAGCATTTTTGGGCCAAACTGAAAGCCTATAAAAGGACTATGTGCATTTTGACTTTCATACAGTCCTAAATAATTATTCTACTATTTTCTCTATCAACCTTTCAAACCCTACAAAACAGCTTCTGTGAAAACCAAGGTAAATGTTAATTTAGTATGTTTAGCATTTATTGTCCACAAGTGTTTTTTCTTAACCTCCAGTTATTGCCTTCTTTAACATCAGTTAGAGACAGAAATACCTTAAGTAAGCTTACCTTTAACAATATTTTTATAAACGATGGTTACATAGTCGTCACGGTCACTTCTATTTTGTTCATGATTAAAACCAATTGTGTGGAGTAACTCATGTTGTATAATGCCAGGCCGAATACAACCATTTCTATCCAATGAAACAAACTGCTTGCGTTTATTATATCCCACATTTGCCCAGCAGCTAAAAAGGAACAAATTAAACTTTTAAATTAATATTTCTATCCTAGAAATCAGATTTAATATTAATTGGTATCTTTTATACTAGAATTGCCAATATTAACGTGGAATGTAATTAATTTATGTAGGATATACCAATAGGTCAATGAATAAACCTGTGAAATGGTGTGGTAGCAAACAATACATTCTGGGCCCCAGACACAATTTCTTTTTTATGCTGAGTTAGTTACAATATGCCTGGGGAACAATAGTGGCATTTAAAATTTCCTCAGTATACCTAGGAAAGTAAGAAAGTGGGCCCTTGCTCCTGGATGTCATCTCATGAGCCTCTACATGAAATTATACAATGTAGGATATTCAAAAAGTATCAGGATCAGTTTCAGCAATAAAATGCATGGTTACATTTCATGTTTTGATTCTCAATTTAAAATTCTTCCACTTACTATTTTAAAAAAATGGCTGGCAAGTTCACATTAAATTTTTGGAGTCTAAACCAGATAGTCCTTGAAATTAAGTTATAATAGTTATAATTAAGGCATGTAACTCAACATTGAACAAGCTGTTTAGTACCTGAATCCCTCAGTAAATGTCTCACGTCTGTCTAAGGATAGCAACACTTAAGGCTAGTCTCCATTACTTAAAGCCAGACTGCAACAATTAAAGGTGAGGTGCAGTCAAGTTGTAGAAGGGGCTGAAAATAGTTACAAATGTCTTGAAGACCTGATTGAATTTTACTTTCGGTTTGAGAGAGAGAAGTGGATCTGAGACTATTTTTTAAAACTAAATAAGGTAAACTTTGAGGTCATGAAAACAAAGTGGCAAAGTATAGGCTGGCTAGCCTGACCTCAGTCATTGGTGAGAATTTACAGTCCACTATTAAGGAGGAGATTGCAGAGAAGTGCATGGTAATATAGGAATGAGTCAGCACGGCTTCATCAAAGGGAGGTCATGCCTGACAAATCGGTTCAAATTCTTTGAGGAGGTAATCAGCAAGTTAGACAAATTGGACATGATCTACTTGGATTTCCAGAAGGCCACTGACAAACCTGAAGGCTAAGCTTGTACTGCTTTACTGCACCCATAGCCTATTGTTCTCACAATTGAGAGAACGTTGCTCTGAATTCACAGTTTAATCGACAGCTCCAAGGAATGAGCTGCTTTTGACATGGGGCTATGATTATACATACATGTTCTATAACAGATTAAGTACTTGAAGGGATTTAACTGTATTGAATGGACTGTTAACAATTATTGTTTTTCGTATATGATGAAGCATGTAATTGGTAAATAATAAAGTAACTTTTTCTCATTTCAGAGAAATTCATCTCCTAATGTCTGCCTATGACTGGATAACTGGATACACCACCACCTCAAATTCCCCTCCAAGCCACTCATCATCTTTACGTGGAAATATATCACCATTCCTTCAGCTGGTCAAAATCCTGATACTCCCCGCTGTGTGTCTACCTACATGGACTGCAGAGGTTCAAGAGGGCAGCTCACCTTTCTCCAGGACAGCTAGGGTTGGGAAATAAATGCTGGCCCCAGTGATGCCCATGTCTCACAAATAAATAAAAAAAAGGTAGCATTGAGGATGTAAGGACAAAGGATTGGCATAAATCTGCACTAAGTTGCTACAGGAGCTGTAAGTGCCTTTGGGAATGTGGTTATAAATACATAAGATTATCTTGTAGTGTTATGGGGGGCAAGGAGGTGAATAGAGGAGAATTGGTTTCTATGCACCCATCCCACCAAGATTAAATAGCCCATTGTTATTGGTTTTTGTATCTTCCGTGAGTGTGAGAAACCTGGAATTTATTCCACTCTGTGCACCCATGTGGGAGCAAAATTACAGGCTTTAATCCTTACTTTTAATAGTTACCAAATACTTATTCTTTAGGTGATTATGGGTGCTATAAGTTTCCTTTTTGCTTTTCTTTCTTGATTTTCCACTCTTCTTGACATTTTTTTCTCATGCTTGAGATACTTTCATCCATGAAGTGAGAGACAAAATATCTGTTAAAAATTGCTCCCATTCTTGTTTCCATTATTAATTTCCAAGACTCATCCTCTAATATTTTTACTTTAACTATTCTTTTGCTGTTAAATACTTGGTCTTTTTGTCTGTTTTTATATTTACTGCCAGACTGCTCTTGTATTTAATTTCTTTCTTTCTTTTTTATTTGTCACTCTTTGCTGGCTTCTTTACTTGTTCTGGATGACTGATCCTTTGTTTCTGTTTTCAACCATCCTTTACTTATGTAGCAGTTAACCACAGGTGGTGCATCTTATTTGGAAAGACTTTCTATCTTAATGGGATATGTAATTGTTGAGATTTAAATTTCCACAAATGCCTGTCTCTTACATTTTAGTAGTTTATTTTCAGTTTACCATTGCCAGCTGTGTCTTTTGGTTTTATAATTTCCTTTTTAAGTTTAAGATGCACACTGCACCTCTTTCAACTCAACGAAACAGGTGACAGTAGTTTGCTGGTTCATATCTCAGGGCAATGCTCTAAGCAATTAGAGTCAGCTTGCATACTTTAAACAAAGCCTGGCAGTTAAGTACCAATCATCATTAACTGATACATTCTCCATGGCAACATCTCTCCTAATTAGAGTCCACTTGCCAACCAATCAGCACTCTACTCTCATATGTTAGATATACTGATATTCTTTTTATTGGTATTCTACTGAATTGTTGTTATAGATGCAAGCCAAAACATTTGACAAAACTCAAGTTCTATACTACCAGATAATTGTTTCAGACCCAAATTTCTTGGTCTGAATATCCAACTCTATATTCTTAGAAAAAAATTAAGTATAATGGATACATGACAACACAAACTCGTGAGGTATATTCTCCAACTCACCCATTTTTTGAAATGATTTTAATGTAATTTCTTTCAAATCGTCTATAGACAAACTTAATGCATGTTAGATAATCAAACTCTTTCATAGAGTTCTGTATTATACCTTGATGATATTTACCTGTAGTTATGAAAACATAATAAGGAACATGTAATTTACTAATTCGTTTATGACATTAATTTGCACTGCTATTACTTACTGGTCATAAAGCAATATAATGCAATAATACAATAATCTTACAAAAGAAACCAGAATAAAAATGTTGAGTGACATTCCGCTTTTATTGCTCATTCTGTGTGTGTTGGGGGGACGGAAGGAATGGGGCATTTCTTTCTCTGCACTGTCAGTACATCTGCAGTAAGCAGCAGACATCAGTAACATTTTTCATAAAGCATATTATGTCATAATGGTCAGTTTAGCCACAGACACCAAATTCCATGTATTTGCCAGAATAGCCTACATTGTTGATAAAGACTGTTAATATTTATAGAATCATACAATCCCTACAGTGCAGAAGCAGGCCGTTTGGCCCATCGAGTCTGCACTGACCATCCAAACAGCCCCACCCAAACCCATACCCCTACAGCCTGTAACCCTGCATTTCTCATGACTAATCCACCTAACCTGGGCATTTTGGACAATTTAATATGGCCAATCCACTTAACCTGCACATCTTTGGACTGTGTGAGGAAACTAGAGGACCTGGAGGAAACCCATGTAGACATGGGGAGCATGTGCAAACTTCACACAGTCACCTGAGGCTGGAATCAAACACAGAGCGCTGGTGCAGTGAGGCAGCAGTTCTAACCACTGAGCCATCCTTCTGGAAGTAGTTTTGAACTCAAGGGACTTCAAAAGCTGGGAAAATAGAGTTTCAGGGTTGTATTTTCACATCTGTGGCATTGGCAAGACATGCACCGCAGTTGGGAAGAACTGAACACAGTAACACCTATAAGCTTTCCAAAGAAGAAAAACAGTGTGGAATATTTATTTTGAGATCAAAAGGTAAAATAGAATAAATTCTATTATTGTATGTCTATATTCTATTCATGCATTTTGGTAGATGAAGCAGGGAGAAACAATGGTACAACTCTGGGAGAGTTCAGCAGCATAGCAACCTTGGGGCTCAAATGCATAATTCTCTGAAAGTGGCCAGGCAAGTTGAAACAGTTGTTAAAAATGCTTATAGGATCCATGGGTTTACAAGTAAAGGCACAGAGTATAAAAACAAGGAACAAGGGGGATGGTGAAGTCGTGGTACACTTTGGTACCAATGACATCACTAGGAAAAGGGATGAGGACCTTAAAAGTGAATATCAGGAGTTAGGATGGAAGCTAAAAGGCAGGACGAGCAGAGTATAACCTCAGGATAGTTACCGGTGCCACAGGTTAGTGAGTCCAGGAACAGAGAGCGAGTGCAGCTGAACATGTGGCTGTAGAGCTGGTTTAGGAGAGTGGGTTTCAGGTATGTGCATCACTGGGATACCTTCTGGGGAAGATGGGACCTGTACATGGAGGATGGATTGCACCTGAACTGGAGGGGTAACAATATCCTGGGAGAGAGGTTTGCGAAAGCTCTTTGGGAGGGTTTAAACTAGTTTGGCAGGGAGATGGGAACCGCAGCTATGGATCAGAGGATGGGGTAGCTGGTGAACAGGCAGATACAGCATGCAGAGAATCTGTGAGGAAGGATAGACAGTTGATAGGTCAAAATGGCAGTCAGTACAATGGCTTGAAGTGTGTCTATTCTAACGCAAGAAGTATCAGGAAAAAGGGTGATGAACTCAGAACATGGATCAGTACTTGGAACTACGATGTTGTGACCATTACAGAGACTAGGATCTCACCGGCAAGAATGTTTGTTGGATGTTCCGGGATTTAGATGTTTCAAAGAGAATGGTAGGGGAGGTAAAAGAGGTTGGGGAGTGGCATTGCTAATCAGGAATAGTATAACAGCTGGGGAAAGGGAGTTTGTTGAGTGAGGGTTTGTCTACTGAGTCATTATGGGCAGAAGTCAGAAACAGGAAAGGAGTAGTCCCTTTATCGGGAGTTTTCTATCAACACTTCAATAGCAACAAAGACATGGAGGAGCAGATTGGGAGACACATTTTGCAAAGGTGAAGAAGTAACAGGGTTGTTGTCATGGGTGACTTCAACTTCCCTAATATGGATTAGAAACTCCTTTGGGAAAATAGGTTGGATTGTGCAGACTTTGTCAGGTGTCCTAAGGAAGCATTCCTGACTCAAGATGAAGATAGGCGGACAAGAGGGGAGGCCATATTGGATTTGGTGCTTGACAACAAACCAAGTCAGATGTCAAGTCTTTCAGTGGGAGAGCATTTCACTGATAGGGATCACAATCCCTGACCTTTACTATAGTCATGGAGAGGGATAGGCGCAGATGGTAGGGACACTTTTTAATTGGGGGAGGGAAAATTACAATGGTATTAGGCAGGAAGTGTGGAGCATAAATTGGGATCAATATTCTCAGGAAAATGCATGGCAGGAATGTGGAGGTTGTTTAGAGAGCACTTGCTGCAAGTGCTGAATAGGTTTGTCTAACTGACTCAAGGCTGGGCAGGCAGGTCGGGGTGGGGGGAAGCAGAACGGTAGGGTGAAGGAACCTTCCAGAAGAGATGTTGAACATGTAGTCAAGAGGAAGAAGAGAGCTTACTTAAGGTTGAGTAAACAAGGATCAGACAGAGCTCTAGAGGGTTACAAAGTAGCCAGGACGGAACTTAGGAATAGACTTAGAAGAGCTAGAGGAGGCATGAAAAAGACTTGACGAGCAGAGTTAAGGAAAACCCCAAGGCGTTCTACACTTACATGAGGAACAAGAGGATAGCCAGAGTGAGGATAGGGCCGATCAGAGATAATGGAGGGAAGTTGCGCCTGGTGTCAAAGGAGGTGGGGGAGATCCTTAATGAATACTTTGCTTCAATATTCACTAGTGTGAGGGATCTTGTCATTTATGAGGACAGCGTGAAACAGGTTGATACACTCAAACGTTAAGAAGGAGGATGTGCTGAATATATTGAAAAACATGAGAATAGATAAGTCCCCAGAGCCAGATGGGAAATATCCATTGGGAAACAAGGGAAGATATTGCTGCACCTTTGGCAATGATCTTTCCATTCTCCCTGTCCACTGGAGTAGTACCAGATGATTGGAGCCTGGCAAATATTATTCCCTTGTTCAAGAAAGGGAATGGAGACCACCTTGGGAATTACAATCTTACATCTACGGTGGGCAAATTATTGGAGAGGATTCTGACAGATAGGATTTATGATTATTTGGAAAAGCATAGCTTGACTAGAGATAGTCAGCATGGCTTTGTGAAGGGCAAGTTGTGCCTCGCGAACCTTATTCAATTCTTTGAGGATGTGACAAATCACATTGATGAAGGCAGAGCAGTGGATATGGTGTCACATGGATTTTAGCAAGATGCCTGATAAGGTTCCCCAGATAGGCTCATTCAAAAAGTAAAGGAGGCATGGGATATAGGGGAATTTGGCTGTCTGGATCCAGAACTTGGCTGGAGAAACAGAGTGGCAGTTGATGGAAAATATGAAGCCTGAAGCTCGGTGACCAGTGGTGTTCCGCAGGGACCTCTGCTCTTTGTGATTTTTATAAATTACTTGGATGAGGAAGTGGAAGGGTAGGTTAGTAAGTTTGCTGATGACACCAAGGTTGGTGGAGTTGTGGATAGTGTGGAGGACTGTTGTAGGTTGCAACAGGACATTGACAGAACGTAGAACTGGGCTGACAAATGGGAGATGGAGTTCAACCTGGAAAAGTGTGCAGTGATTCATTTTGGTATGTCGAATTTGAACGCTGATTACACAGTTAAGGGCAGGATTCTTGGCAGTGTAGAGAAACAGAGCGATCTTGGGGTCCATGTATATATATTCCTTAAAGTTTTCACACAAGTTGATAGGGTGTTTAAAAGTTTCGAGATTAGGCTACAGCTCTATAAAGCTCAGGTTAGACCACAGCTGGAATACTGTAGTCAGTTCTCGGTGTCTCATTATAGGAAGGATTGGAAGCTCGAGAGGGTGCAGAGGAGATTTACCAGGATGCTGCCTGGACTAGAGGGCATTTCTGATGAAGAAAGGTTGAGGGAGTTAGGGTTTTTCTCAATGAAGCGAAGAAGGATGAGAGGTGACTTGATAGAGGTGTAGAGGACAGCGAAGAAGGTTACCTCAGATTACAACAGGATCTTGATCTGATGGGCCAATGGGCTGAGAAGTGGCAGATGGAGTTTAATTCAGATAAATATGAGATGCTGCATTTTGGGAAAGCAAATCTTTGCAGGACTTATACACTTAATGGTAAGGTCCTAGGAAGTGTTGCTGAACAAAAAAACCTTGGAGTGCAGATTCATAGCTCCTTGAAAATAGAGTCATGGGTAGATAGGATAGTAAAGAAGGTGTTTGGTATGCTTTCCTTTATCGGTCAGAGTATTGAGTACAGGAGTTGGAAGGTCATGTTGTGGCTGTACAGGACAGTGGTTAGGACGCTTTTGGAATATTGCGTGCAATTTTGGTCTTCTTCCTATTGGAAAGATGTTGTGAAACTTGAAAAGGTTCAGAAAAGATTTACAAAGATGGTGCCCGGGTTGGAGGATTTGAGCTAGAGGTTTACAAAATCATGAAGGGCATGGATAGGGTAAATAGACGGCCTTTTCCTTGGGGTGAGGGAGTCCAGAACTAGAGGGCATAGGTTTAGGGTGAGAGGGCAAAGATATAAAAGAGATCTAGAGGGTAGCTTTTTCAAGCAGAGAGTGGTGCGTGTATGGAATGAACTGACAGAGCAAGTGGTGGAGGCTGGTACAATTACAATATTTAAAAGGCATCTGGATGGGGATATGAATAGGAAGGGTTTGGAGGGATATGGGCTGGGTGCTGGCAGGTGGGACTAAATTGGGTTGGGATATCTGGTCGGCATGGACAGATTGAACCGAAGGGTCTATTTCCATGCTGTACATCTCTATGACTCTATGAAGTCTACAACATGATGACTGACATAGATAGAGTGGATAGCCAGAGACTTTTTCCCTGGGCTGAAATGGCTATCACAAGGGGGCATAATTTTAAGGTGATTGCAGGAAGGTTTAGGGGAGACGTCAGAGGTAGGTTCTGTACGCAGAGAGTGGTGGGTGTGTGGAATGCACTGCCATCAGTGGTAGAGTCAGATAGATTAGGGCCACTTGAGCGACACTTGGATGATATTAAAATGAAGGATATGAAGGTTAGTCTGATCTTCGAATAGGATAAAAGGTCAGCACAACATCGAGGGCCGAAGGGCCTGTACTGTGCTTTAGTGTTGTATGTTTTATGTTCTAAGGAAGTGATGCTGCATCTCTACAAATCACTGGTCAGACCACATTTGAAGTATTATGTTCAGTTCTGGGCACCTTATTTAAGGAAGGGTGCTAAAGCCCTGGAGAAAGTGCAAACAAGATTTGCTAGAATGATACAAGGAATGAGAGATTTCAAATAATAGGATAGATTAGAGAAATTGTGCTTATTCTCCTTATATGAGAGAAAATGACGAGATTACCTTATTGCATCGTTTAAAATTATGAACAATTTTGACAGGGTACAGAGGGATATTCTGTATCTACTAGCTGGTATGGCAGTAACAAAGGATCACAATTTCAAGATTAGCAACAAGGAAGCTAGGAATGAGATAAGGAGAAACTTTACTCAGAGAGTTCTTAGGATTTGGAATGCACTGCCTGGGAGAGTGGTGGAGGGAAATTCCACCAGAGGTTTTGAAGAAGAGCTATTTGAACGATATATCTATTTGAAAGTGTTACATTTAGAGGGCCTCAAAGATAGGGCTGGAGAAAAACACTAGCTAGTTAGCTCTTTTGGAACTGGTACAGGCAACTGTAAAGTTCTTTGATTCTAGGTCTAAACTGGAAAAACAAAGTTCTTGGTTTCATAGTTCTATTATGTTGCTTATAATCCTGTCAGCACATTAGAACATGACTGAGCAGCTTGTTTTTAAAACTGTGTTAAGTGACCAAACATATAGTCAGAGATGTACAGCACACTCATGCTGACCAGATATCCTAAATTCACCTAGTCCCACTTGCCAGCATTTGGCCCATATCCCTGTAAATCCTTTCTAATCATATACCCATCCAGATGCTTTTAAATGTTGTAAATGTACCAGCCTTTGCCACTTCCTCTGGCAGCTCATTTCAAACACACACTACCCTCTGTGTGAACAGGTTGCCCCTTAAGTCCCTTTTAAATTTTTTCCCTCTCGCCCTAAACATATACCCTCTTGTTCTGGACTCCCCTACACTAGGGAAAACACCTTGACCATTCACCCTATCTGTGTCCCTCATGATTATATAAACTTCTAAATACCACCCTCAGCCTCAAATGATCGAGAGAAAACAGCCCCAGCCTGTTCAGCCTCTCCCTATAGACCAAACCCTCCAACCCTGGCAACATCGATGTAAATCTTTTGTGAACCCTTTCAAGTTTCACAACATCTTTCCTACAGCAGGGGACTAGAATTGAACGCAGTATTCCAAAAGTGAACTAACCAATATCCTCTACAAGTGCAACATGACCTCCCAACTCCTGTACTTAATGCATTGACCAATAAGTGCAAGCATACCAAACACCTTCTTCACTATCCTGTACACCTGTGACTCCACTTTCAAGTAACTCTGAACCTGCACTTCAAGGTCTCTTTGTTTGGCAACTTTCCCCAGGACTTTACCATTAAGTGTAAAAGTCCTGCCCTGATTTCCATTTCCAAAATCCAGGTGGGACTTGAGCCTGGGTCCTAAAAACATTCCCCGGATCTCTGGATTAACAGTCTAGCGAAATATGACTAGGTTATCACCTCCTTAACTGGATATTTCACTGGGTATCATATCTTCATAATTATTACATATTTATATATAATCTGGAGCAAATATTAAAAAATGTAGTTTAGCTTACTGTAACGTTGGTCAATTGTATATGGTATATAAACAATCCCATCTCTTGAACGAGGCCACAGGCATGACCTGGGACCAAATAAACATTTCTTGGCATTTTTGGAACTTCCAGCTGCAATATCTCCAAATATAATATCTTTCTTATTGTCTTCCCCTAAGGCGAGAAAGAAGTTCCAACTGTTAAAAATGTAAAATATAAATACACAATATATAGATTCAACTAGATGTTAAAGCAGCTATAGGATGTTCTTGAGATTACATGATATATTTAAGTTTATCCACCATCTAAAGCAAAGATAATCACATTTTGGTGAATGTCTCGAAGCACCATAACACATCCCATCTCATGGAAGTTTGGCAAAGGTCAAATAATAACATTCTGGTCTTTTTTTTAAATGCAGAATTGAGATTCAATAGCATTAAATTTATTGAAGGAAAATATTTCAAAATCTCCTTTGAAACTGAAAATATACAGAAGAAAAGCAACTTGCATTTGTTCACAAGTTTCAAGAGGTAATTCTTAGGTGGTTCCAATAGTGACATTTCTCCCAGCCTAAGGTTTCTCCATAATACATTAGCAACTCCAGTACTGTGCTATTACTGGGATTTGTTCCACATAAATGTTCAATGGCAAATTGTTATGACACATTTAGGAGGGATGTACAAATATTTTGCACAGTCTTTACAGTAGAAGACACTAACAGCATTCCAAAAATCCCAAATAATCAAGGCATAAAAGGGGAAAAAACAAACACAATAACTATGACTGGAGAAATAATGCTTAGGAAACTAATACCAACAATTCCTCTCAACCTGACAGATTGCATCCTAGGATATTAAAAATATAGCTACAGAGATAATGGATGACTGCTAGTTGTCTTCTAAGTCCCAGAGGATAGACAAATAGTTAATGCAACACCTTTTCTTAAAAAGAGAAGGAGAAAAAAAGGGCAACCCTCAGCCAGTGATCTTAATATCTATTATTGGTAAAATGTTAGTCTTCTGTGATAGCAGAGCAGTATTTTTTATTTATTTGCTCATTGAGTATCCACAGACTACTCGCTGTTGAGAATACCACTCTCATACATAAAGCTGTATTTTGACAGTTCTTGACAGGTCTACACTTGTTGATAGACCTTGTCTCCTGTTGACATTCTTGACAGTTCATAACTGATTGATGCTTGTTACAAATCTTGGGAAGTTTGACAGTTTCATGGGCACTTGCACGTGTCACACATAATCTTCTCCACAGTTAACAGTCCAAAAGGGCACCAGAACAATCTCCCCTCCCTCACCATCAAAGTACCCCTAACTACACTCCCAAGCTGCCCTGAGATCATATGCAGGTGTAGCTGGGTTCTACAAAGTACTCTACCTACCTAAAATAAATGCACTGACAACAGACTTGCTCTTTCATGGTCTAAGCTCCTCGCTCTTCCTGACAGCAGAGGATCTCAGTGGAGATTAATCACGTGAATGGCCAACTGCCTCCTAGAACCATGCAACCCCACTGAAAATGAGAAGCATCAGATTTCGGATGCGTTGGTTGTTGGTGGGTGGTGGGAAGTTTGGAGGGGCATGTGTGAAGACCTGGACAGGGGCCACCCAACTTTTTTTTTGTCAATTTTATTGCAGAGGAGTGTTGCTGAACAAAGAGACCTTGGTGTGTAGGTTCACAGATCCTTGAAAGTAGAGTCGGTGTTTAGTATGCTTTTCCTTATTGGTTAGAGCATTGAGTACAGGAGTTGGGAGGTCATATTGTGGGTATACAGGACATTGGTTAGACCACTTTTGGAATATTGCATGAAATTCTGATCTCCTTCCTATTGGAAGCATGTTGTGAAACTTGAAAGGGTTCCAAAAAGATCGACAAGGATGTTGCCAGGGGTGGAGGATTGAGCTATGGGGAGAGGCTGAATAGGTTGGGGCTGTGTTTCTGTTGGAGGCTGAGGGATGACCCTATAGAGGTTTATAAAAACATGAGAGGCATGGATAGGGGCATGGTCTTTTCCCTGGAGTAGGGGAGTCCAGACCGAGAGGGCATAGGTTAAGGATGAGAGGGGAAAGATATAAAAGGGGCAACTTTTTCACACAGAGGGTGGTGTTTGTATAGAATGAGCTGCCAGAGGAAGTGGTGGAGGTTGGTACAATTACAGCATTTCAAAGACATCTGGCTATATGAATAGGAACGGTTTAGAGGGAGATAGGCCACGCGGTGGCAAATAGGATGAGATTAGGTTAGGATATCTGGTCGGCATGGACGAGTTGGACTGAAGGGTTTGTTTCCATGCTGTACTCTTCTATGACTCTAGGAGATAGTTTCGATTATGGCCAAAATCAGGTACATTGTGTTTAAATTTTAACTTGGTCAAAAATTCCACAGTTTCAGAAATGTTCAGGGTCAGAAAATGAAAGATGGATTTTGACTCGAAGCAATTATGGATGCAAAACTATATATTTCTGAATGTGTCTTTATACCACGCTATTTCAAATTTTAGCAAACATAGGGAAGTTCTACCTGTCAACATTAACTTTCAAGACGTGCACAAACAATGGCTACTTGGATAAGGCTCTGCACAGCTAGTACAGAAATATATCCCTGAAAGTAAAGTCTTGAGGAAAGAAGGCAAGGGCAGAAAAATTAGAAATATTTGTCAATAATTAACCACAGAAGCTATATCGGAAAAGCCTCAAAATGTACTTGCAAGGAAACATGCTAAACAATTAACATCTCACTCACCAACCTTCACCCACCTCAAATAAACAACTTGACTTCAAAGTTGCTATACTCACCAGCTGTTTCAAGTAATAGTATAAAAATATTAGAAGTGTTTTAAAAACAGTTATTTTACTTACTTGGCTACAATTACAATATTATAAAGTTGTAATTTACCATTTAATTAATTTTAAGTACTTTTAAAATTCATTGCAGAACTTTTCCTCATTAACTTAAAGTTTCCACAGACTTTGATGCAGGCATAGATTTAAGGTAAGGGGTAGAAGATTTAAAGGAGACGTGAGAAAATGTTTTATCACTCAGAGGTGGTGGAAATCTGACACTTGCTGCCTTTAATGATGGTAGAGACAGAAACCCTCATAACAATTACTCAGCAATTAGGTGTACACGTGGTGCCAAGGCACACAACAACTATAGACCTGGAAGTAGAATGTTTCGGTGGTTGTTTTTGATTGGTGCAGTCTTAATGGACCAAAGGGCCGTTTTCTTTGAAGTAGTTTATGAAAGATCAAAAATAGTTGAAAAATAGCTTAAGAACCAAAAAAACAATTACTGCAACTCCTGTAAGGCTGCTGCATATAAGGATGCATTGCTTCTATGCGCTAAGATCACAAGGACTTTGGCTCAGCATTTCCGCATCTCACTAGTAACTTCCTTCACTGATTGCTCCATCCTGCAATCACGACAGGAAATTCCTAAAGTTGTAGTGTAAAAAAGTGAAATGGAGTTTAAGTTATGGTCAATAGCAAGTGCCTCGGACTGGTGACAAGAAGATCTAGGCCAACATATACACCTTCTTTTTCATAACTTTCAAGCACAGTCAATTCATCTTCTCTCCTAATCGATTGGTGGAGAGGTTTATTTTGCTCTACCATCATTGTATTTACTAAATTCTGCTTATTCTGCACAAAGTAAGGATCCAACCAAAGAGTTCACTTTTTAATAAACATTTCCAATTTGGAGAATATTTTACACTTCTTATTGTTATACATTTTATTTCTTTTTTGTTGCTACATGTCAGTTACACACATAATTTAAGACAAAGTACCCCTTTAATGCTTACCAATCCATTGGTTAATTTCTGTAATCCTGGAAAATATATCCACGTCACTGTTCTCTCTGAATCTTGTTCTGAAAAAACCTGAAAATCAGTATTGATTAAGAATTATAAGTTTCATGTTTCCCCAACACCGCTGAAGTGTTCTCTGACTGGGAGAAAACATCCCTGTCTGGAGATTGTTGCATAGTGCCCATTCACCTGTTGTCATTGCGTCTGTTTGGTCTCACCATATACCATGCCTCAGGGCATCCCTGCCTTCAGCGTCTCACCAACATACCATGCTTCAGGACATCCTTGCCTGTAGCGTCTCACCAATATACCATGCTTCAGTACATCCTTGCCTGCAGCGTCTCACCAATATACCATGCCTCAAGACATCCTTGCCTGCAGCATCTTACCAATATACCATGCCTCAGGACATCCTTGCCTGCAGTGTCTCACCAATATACCATGCCTCAGGACATCCTTGCCTGCAGCGTATGAGATAGACAACATTGGTCGTCGCACATGAGTACTTGCCATGCGCACGGTGGGTGATGTCCCTACATGTATTGATAGTATCCATGTTGACACTCTGACATGTCTTGCAGTGGTTGCCAGGACAGGGTTGTACGCTGTCATGATTGATGTTGACCTCAAGGCTGGACAGTTTGCTGTAAACAATGGTCTATTTAATATTTGGTGGTTGTTTAAAGGCAAGAAGTGAGGGAATTGGGCAGATCCTCATCGATAATGTCTTACAGGCTGCAAAAAAATGGCGTAATTCCTCCACTCCCAGGAAATACTGGACAATAAAGGGTGCCCTATCAGTCATATTCAGTGTCTATCTCCTGAGGAGGTCATTACAGTTCCTTGCTGTGGCATGTTGGAACTGGCAATCGATGAGTTGAGCATTGTCTCCTGTTCTTCTAAGGGCGTCCTTCAGCACATTCAGGTGTCCATTCCATTCCTCCTTATCTGAGCAGATCCTGTGTATGCGTAGAGCTTGTCTGTAGGGGATGGCTGTTTTAATATGTTTAGGGTGGAAGTTAGAGAAGTGCAGCAATGTGAGGTTATCTGTGGGCTTGCGTTACAGTAAGGTACGAGGTGCCTGTCCTTGATGGTGATGCTTGTGTCAAAGAATGAGACTGATTTGAAAGAGTAGTCCATGGTAAGACTGATGATGGGATGAAACTTGTTGATACGACTGTGTAGTTGTTTCAGAGTCTCCTCTCCATGGGTCCAGAGGAAGAAAATATCATTAATATATCTCGTGAATAGTGTTGGTTGGAGTTCCTGTTCAGCAAAGAAGTCTTGTTTGAACTTGTGCGTGAAATGTTGGCATATTGGGGTGCAAATTTGGTCCCCATGCCTGTTTCGTGTGTCTGGATGAAGAACTGGTTGTCAAAGGTGAAGACATTATGGTCAACTAGGAAGCGGATGAGTTGTACGATGGTGCCTGGAGAGTGGCAGTAGTTGGTATTGTGTACTGAGGCTGTTGCAGCGATGCTTGTGTAGAGCGCCGAAACGTCCATGGTGTCAAGGAATGTTCCTGGTTCAACTGGTCCATAGGTGCCTAGTTTCCGTTAAAAAATCTGTAGTGTCGCGACAGAAGCTGGGGGCCCTCTGTACAATGGGTTTCAAGATGCCATTGACATAGCGAGAGAGGTTCTCACACAGAATCCCATATCCTGATATGGTGGGATGTCCAGATTTGTTGGCTTTGAGTATCTTTGGAAGGCAGTAGAAGTATGTTGGATGACAGTGTGTAGGATATTCTGAAGGATGGGATCAAAAGTCTTGATCGATCTGCTTAGTTCACAGATGTGCTCTTTGTTTGGATTGGCTGGTAGTTGCCTGTACTTGCCACAGCGAGAAACTGTAATGGTCTCCTCAGGAGACAGACATGGGATATGACCGATAGGGCACCCTTTGTTGCCCACTATTTCCTGGGAGCAGGGAAACTACTCTTCGCCATGTTCTTCGCAGCCTGCAAGACATTATCGATGAGGACATGCACCTCTCCAAGCTCTTCCCTATACCTCCACTTCTCGCCTTTAAACAATTGCCATTGTTTGCAGCAAACTGCCCAGCCATAGGACAACATCAAACCCAACACCATACAACCCTGTCCTGGCAACCACTGCGAGATGTGTCAGAGTGTCGGCATGGATATTACCATTACACAGGGGGACCCCACCCACCATGTGTACGGTAGGTATACATGCGACTCGGCCAACATTGTCTATCTCATACGCTGCAGGCAAAGATGCCCCGATGCATGGTACGTTGGCGAGATCAAGCAGATACTACAACAACAAATGAATGGATACTGTGCAACAATCGCCAGACAGTGATGTTCCCTTCCAGTCGGGAAACACCTCAGCAGTCAAGGACATTCAGCCTTGGATCTTCAGCTGACCATCCTCCAAGGCAGAGTTAAGGATCTGCAACAATGCAGAGTCGCTGAGCAGAGGCTGAAAGCCATGAGGACGGCCTCAACTGGGGGTCTTGGGTTCATGGCACACTACAGGTGACCCCACTACACTATACACACACTTCATACTTCACACACTCATACATTAGTACACACACACACACACACACACACACACACACACACACACACACACACACACACACACACACACACACACACACACACACACCCTGTCCCAGGCTTACACTCAATCTATGGGGTGAATCTGCATTTGCAGAATTGTATTTTCAAATACCTTCTATTTTGTTCAAAAAGCACAGAATCTGTAAGCAGTCAGTCCATGTGACATTTTATCAATTCCTACTTTCAAAACAGAACCGGTCTGACTCAAGGTTGGGACACAGACAGACTCTACCATCACACCTTTAATGCATTGGCTGAGCTGAGATCTCATTTTTTAAAAAATGAAACCTTAAGTTAATTCAGATAAATGTGAGGTGCTACATTTTGGGAAAGCAAATCTTAGCAGGACTTATACACTTAATGATAAGATCCTAGGGAGTGTTGCTGAACAAAGAGACCTAGGAGTGCAGGTTCATAGCACAGGTAGATAGGACAGTGAAGAAGGCGTTTGGTATGCTTTCCTTTATTGGTCAGAGTATTGAGTACAAGAGTTGGGAGGTCATGTTGCGGCTATACAGGACATTGGTTAGGCCACTGTTGGAATATTTCATGCATTTCTGGTCTCCTTCCTATTGGAAAGATGTGAAACTTGAAAAGGTTCAGTAAATATTTACAAGGATATTGCCAGGGTTGGAGGATTTGAGCTATAGGGAGAGGTTGAGTAGACTAGGCCTGTTTTCCCTGGAGCGTTGGAGGCTGAGGGATGACCTAATAGAGGTTTATAAAATCATGAGGGGCATGGATAGGGTCAGTAGACAAAGTATTTTTCCTGGGATGGGGGAGTCCAGAACTAGAGGGCATAGCTTTAGGATGAGAGGGGAAAGAGACCTAAGGGGCAACTTTTTCACACAGAGGATGGTAGGTGTATGGAATGAGCTGCCAGAGGAAGTGGTGAAGGCTGGTACAATTGTAACATTTAAAAGGCATCTGGATGGTTATATGAATAAGAAGGGTTTGGACAAATGTGGGCTGGGTGCTGGCAGGTGGAACTATATTGGGTTGGGATAGCTGGTCGGCATGGACAAGTTGGGCTGAAGGGTCTGTTTCTGTGTTGTACATCTCTATGACTCTATGTCTATGACTGGAATTAAGTTCTGCGATTTACACATTAATCAATTAAACCCTGCACCCCGTTCTAAGTGATTAAAGACTTAACACCAATCTAGGTTTGTTCAGTTGTATAACACTTTGATCTTTTAGTATGTGTTCGATGATCCTGCCCCACTGTCGTCCCATTTTCCTATCCCTGTATCAGTCAAAGCAAAATGCTCAGAGACACCGTATAGTTTCACCTCCTTCATCTTTATTCTGGGCCCTGGAGGAAGAGAGAACGATCGCCCATGTGCATAGAGACATGAGTTCTCGGACTTCTCTCTTGCAGGTGGGAGCATCCAGATAAGGCGACATATATATTGACAGGGTGACCGTCACAATCAGCGAGTGTCAATAGTAAAGCTTAAGCCATCTGCTGTTACACAGTGAATGTTCTTCGCCTTGTTAACTGGCTTCACATAATGAATACTTTTCACCTTGTTAACCCACTAACCTTGCCTGCAGGACCCCATTGTTTACTGCAAGTTCTTACCTGATCCGAGTCATGCTATCTGAACCTTTTGTTTCACAAAAACTCAAAACTTAACTCTTTCCCTATCTCATATCTTATATACTTTCTCATTCCCTCTTTTTATCCTTTCATGATAACCACATAGCAGACATTACCATTTTGCATAAGACTCTGACAACCAGTATTTAAGCAAGCTATTGATACATAGCATACAATCTTTATAACAACAAAGATTACTAGTCCACTACTGTAAACAGAATTTGAAGAATCCTCCCATGTGGAACAAAAAATTCACCAGCAAAGTTCTTAAATCTGCAGTCCTTAGTGACCATCTAATCCCCTCCAAGTCAAGTGGAAACTCATTCACTAAAGTCCAATCTGAATAAAAATTCAGTCTGTCCTTGCACCACTCCTCAAAGAAATCTCAATTCTTGGATAAGTGTAGTGAAATACTTAACAAAGCTGACGAGACTTACATCCTTGCAGAGATACTTCAGATGGAGGATACCAGCACATCTGACTGTGCAGTGCAGCAGCTACAGGCTGGGTGAACGCAGCATTTTTCATTGTTGCGTCTGCTCCCGCTCTGCTGTTAAATGTAACACAGCCAACTAGCTGTTGTGATGCTAGCTTGATCACAGAGCCTTCATACCCCTTAAATGATCGAAAGACAAGGTAAAGCTCACTTGGTTCAATGTCCGTAGGAAGGCCACTGAAAAAAAGCGTTCCAACCTCCTCTTCACTGTTGTTAGCTTCTTCACTTGTCGTGCTCATGACTGGGGAGCGGATTGAATCCTTTGGACCAGGTTGTGGAGGGGTGGTCAGTGGTCAAAAGGTGTGCTTTACCTGGGAATGGAGAAACCCTAGAGACGATGTTAGCCGCTGGAAGTATCTCTTCACTTCCCCTCTCATTCCTTCCTTGCCAAGGTGGTTATCAGTATGAAGGCAGTCACAAAATTAACTACACTCAATTGTGTCTGCTGATTTCAACATTCTTAGTCATCTTGAAACCTATTACTCTGTTCACTATTTATGACATTATTGAGTTATATACAATCCATAAACTACTAAATTGTACTGCCTAAACAATTCAGTCGATTATAAACAATCAATGGTCCTAAATTCAATCCCTCGGGGGACCCCATTCAGGTTATTCAAAAATTATTTTCTTTTAACAACTTGAGACTTGGTCAGGAAAAGTATTTCAAAAGTCTGGAACAGCAAGAAAACAAAATGTTTCCTGTCCTTCAGTGATTGAAGGGGTAGTTTCAGTTCAGATTTAAATCCCAAATATTCATGGGAAATAAATGCAGAATATTTTAAAATATGTCCTCCAAATGAACCTTCCCAAATACAGTGGTAATTTTGGTAGAGATCAACATTCTTTGAATTTGCAATATGAAGGGGGCCACTGAAGTATTAACAATAACTGAAAGAATTCAAACAGCTCAGCCTCAAGTTCTAATATTCTCTAGAAAATCTTAACAAAACACCAAACTAAAAATGCACTCTTTGTGAACGCTCTGCATTAAAATCACAGCAGCAAAGATATTATAATACAATACTCTCCGCTGGCTAAAGCATGATCACTGACCTAACTTTTTTTTATACAGGCATTGTAGAATTTCAAACAAATCAGGGCTCAAGGCACTCAATCAATTTGTTTTAAGGTTTGATTATTTTAAAAAGGACACAATGCTGTATAATTTCAATGTAAAAACAAAATCTGCCCGTTACACAGCTCACAAAACACATTGAATTGAGATCCTAATTCAAACAAGGCAAAACAGTTACTTAAAAAGGATTTTCCAAACCAGTATTTTAACAAGACAATATTTTTGAACATCAAACACTCTCAGCATGGCACCGTTTACATTGAAACTTTCCTTTTTAAACCCAAGTATTAGTAGAACCTTAATTTCAGCATTTCTCGTTCTTATCTATTTGTTTTTCCATTCTTATAAAAAGAGAAAGCCCTTGCTCTAGAACATATGGCACCAGTCCAAGCCACTTTCTTCCCCCAGAACAAAGAGTCACAGAGCCTCAAACTTCGCCACTTGGGGACTTTAACCCTTTTCTCACTTTACTCCTCAAATGGGCTCAAACCCTAATCAAACACAGATGATTCAAATCTCACTTAAACACAGAGAACTTCAATTTCAATGAAACACAGGGAACCCGAATCCCGCTTAAACACAGAGAACTGGAATCCCACTGAAACGCATGAACTTTAATACTGCACGGAGGACTCAAACCTCAATTTAACCCACTCAGGGGACATGAACCCCAATACCGTGCAGAGTACTTGAACCTTAATTGAACCCACCCAGAAGAGTCGAACCCCGTTACAGCGTGGAGGACCCAAATCTCAATTTAACCCAGGAGACTTAAACTTCCCCCCCACCCCACCCAATCCAGCACAGAGAACTTGAACCTGTCAGCGTGCTTGCAAAACTATGTCTCTCAACTGAACTACCGTTCAAGGAGTCCATAAAAAAGTGATTGAGTGAGGGAACCGTTTCCAGCACCCAGGAATATTCAAAGTTTGTGCGAAGATTTGTAGCTCGGGTGCTTGTTGTTGTGGTTCTGTTCGCCGAGCTGGAAGTTTTTGTTGCAAACGTTTCGTCCCCTGGCTAGGTGACATCATCAGTGCTTTGGAGCCTCCTGCGAAGCGCTTCTTTGATGTTTCTTCCGGTATTTATAGTGGTCTGTCCTTGCCGCTTCCGGGTGTCAGTTTCAGCTGTCCGCTGTAGTGATTGCTATATTGGGTCCAGGTCGATGTGTTTGTTGATGGAGTTTGTGGATGAATGCCATGCCTCTAGGAATTCCCTGGCTGTTCTCTGTCTGGCTTGCCCTATGATAGTAGTGTTGTCCCAGTCGAATTCATGTTGCTTGTTGTCTGCGTGTGTGGCTACTAGGAATAGCTGGTCGTGTCGTTTCGTGGCCAGGTGATGTTCATGTATGCAGATTGTTAGCTGTCTTCCTGTTTGTCCTATATAGTGTTTTGTGCAGTCCTTGCATGGTATTTTGTACACTACATTAGTTTTGCTCATGTTGGGTATCGGGTCCTTCCTTCTAGTGAGTTGTCTGAGCGTGGCTGTTGGTTTGTGTGCCGTTATGAGTCCTAAGGGTCGCAGTAGTCTGGCTGTCAGTTCTGAAACGCTCCTGATGTATGGTAGTGTGGCTAGTCCTTTTGGTTGTGGCATGTCCTCGTTCCGTGGTCTGTCTCTTAGGCATCTGTTGATGAAGTTGGGCGGGTATCCGTTCTTGGCGAATACCTTGTATAGGTGTTCCTCTTCCTTTTTTTTCACAGTTCTGGTGTACTGCAGTGTGTTGTGGCCCTTTTGAATAGTGTCCTGATGCAGCTTCGTTTGTGTGTGTTGGGGTGGTTACTTTCATAGTTTAGGACTTGGTCTGTGTGTGTTGTTTTCCTGTGTACCCTTGTGGTGAATTCTCCGTTCGGTGAATTCGGTGAAATAAAAAGAAGAGGAACACCTATACAAGGTATTCGCCAAAAACGGATACCCGCCCAACTTCATCAACAGATGCCTAAGATAAAGACCACGGAACGAGGACATGCCACAACCAAAAGGACTAGCCACACTACCATACATCAGGAGCATTTCAGAACTGACAGCCAGACTACTGCGACCTTTAGGACTCATAATGGCACACAAACCAACAGCCACGCTCAGACAACAACTCACTAGAACGAAGGACCCGATACCCAACATGAGCAAAACTAATGTAGTGTACAAAATACCATACAAGGACTGCACAAAACACTATATAGGACAAACAGGAAGACAGCTAACAATCCGCATACATGAACATCAACTGGCCACGAAACGACACGACCAGCTATCCCTAGTAGCCACACATGCAGACAACAAGCAACATGAATTCAACTGGGACAACACTACTATCATAGGGCAAGCCAGACAGAGAACAGCCAGGGAATTCCTAGAGGCATGGCATTCATCCACAAACTCCATCAACAAACACATCGACCTGGACCCAATATACTAACCACTACAGCGGACAGCTGAAACTGACACCCGGAAGCGGCAAGGACAGACCACTATAAATACCGGAAGAAACATCAAAGAAGCGCTTCGCAGGAGGCTCCAAAGCACTGATGATGTCACCTAGCCAGGGGACGAAACGTTTGCAACAAAACCTTCCAGCTCGCTGAACAGAACCACAACACCCAGGAATATCGAGAGGGACCAAGGTTTAAACTCTTACCTTGTGGGCCTGTCTGTCTTGAGACATGGATGTTCAGGGCGATGTTGACACCATCCGATTGTAACCAACCATTTGGATCATGTTGACTACACCAATATTGTCGTCCCATTCTCATCTCAGTCAAAGCAAAACCTTAGAGACACTGTATAGTTTTACCTCCTTCATCTTTATTCTGGGACCTGGAAGGAGAGAGAACGATTGCCCATGTGCAGAGACATGAGTTCTCAGTCTTCTCTCCAACAGCAGCCTACCATTGAATTATATAGTCACTTGCAGGTGGGAGCATCCAGATAAGGCGACGTATATATTGACTGGGTGACCGTCACAATCAGCGAGTATCAATAGAAAAGCTTAAGCCATCTGCTGTTACACAGTGAATGTTCTTCACCTTGTTAACTAGCTTCACATAATGAATACTTTTCACCTTGTTAAATGATTTTACAGATTGAATTCTTCTTCACCTTGTTAAATGGCTTCACATAATGAATGCTTTTCCACCTTGTTAACCCACTAACCTTGCCTGCAGGACCCCACTGTTTACTGCAAGTTCTTATCTGATCTGAGTCATGCTATCTGAACCTTTTGTTTCACAAAACCTCAAAACTTAACTCTTTCCCTATCTCATATCTTATACACTTTCTCGCCACTAGCTACCTGACGAAGGAGCAGCGCTCCGAAAGTTAGTACTTCCAAAAACCCCTTTGGACCTTAACCTGGTGTTGTGTGACTTTTAACTTTGTCCACCCTGGCACCTACACAACATGACCAATAAGGAGAAACACACCTCTGCAAAAATTCAACTTATATCAGAGATGTGTACCTGTTTGGGTTCATTATTTATCCAACCTCTCAAGAGTAAAATTTCTTCACTAACTTCGTTTTCTGAGAAAAAATATGCTGTTTCTCTGTGCAGAGGCTTACAGTGTTCGGGCTGAAGCCTCTCCATGTTGCACAGTTCAAGGGAAATCTCACTCATGCATACTCTGTTACTAAAATTTACAACGTTAGGAATGAAAGCTCATTAATCCACCAGTTTGTTCATGTTAAGAAGGGACATTGACTGGTTTCAGCAAACCATACCAAGTCAGGCAATCAGGACACTCGTAAAAGGGTTACCAATTAGTGAAGGAGCTATACCTAAAAGCAGGATTAACAGAAAAGGAGGACTGGGTAAAAAGGAAAGGTAGGGAACTGAACTTAAAGGGCGTGATGGTCAGGGCTTGGTGATTCTGTGGAATGAAGAAAGATAGCTGTGATGCTGAGGTAACAGTCATAGGGTCAAGACGGGGAACCAAGGGTGTCTGCTGGATATTAAGGATAGAGAATATAATTGTTAGGTTGCTGAGCAAGGAAGGTAGAAAAAGCACTGGAACTGAATGACAGCAGAGTGCAAGATTGAGCCTGGGCATTTGGATCTCAAAGGGCATGGGACCAAGAGGGAGGGGAAGAAGGACAGGGGCAGTAAGACTAAGTAAGAAGGTCATCAAAGGTTATGGGGAGAATTATATTAAAAGGGAAGGTAGAAGGTTGAAAACTCAAAGTAAAAGTTTAACAGCACCTATATACTGAAAACAATTTTCCAAATGTGGGGTTTGAGAATGGAAAAGGTCCCTCAGCTCCTCTTGCCTTTTACCTTCCATTCAAATCAACTGAGAATAATATCCTGCCCGTAGTTAGACACAGCAGCATTTATCCTGTGTGTCCTCACTGTCCATCTATAAATCCTTGTTGTTGCCGAGGGGCCCCTCCCTCAATGCTCAAGGGATGGGTTCCAAGGGGGAGGTCAAGGTCCCTCAGCTCCTCTTGCAAAACCAGCAAATGACAGCATCATGTATTGAGTGATGTGGTGAAAGTAATTTGGTAGATTCTGACTGTTCTGCTGGATGTAGCTCTCCATGGCCCCTGCACAGTGGAAGACACCAGCAGCATACCAGAACTTCAAGAGAGGCAGGAGGCAGAAGTGAGTGTAATCACCATCACTAAGAAGAAGGTGCTGGGAAGCTGAAAGGTCTGAAGGTAGACAAATCACCCAGGCTAGATGGACTACACCCGCGGATTCTGAAGATGATAGCTGAGGAGATTGTGGGGTCTTAGTAGTCATTTTTCAGGGATCATTGGAGTCAGGGAGGACTGAAAAGTAGCTAATATAACACCCCTATTTAAGAAGGAATGGAGGCAGAAGACAGAAAATTATAGGCCAGTTAGTCTGAACTTAGTCATTGCTAAGATTTTAGAGTCTATTATTAAGAATGAGATTGCAGAGAACTTGGTAAAATTGGGCTGAGTCAATACAGCTTCATCATGAGGAGGTCGTGCCTGACAAATCTGTTAGAATTCTTGGAGGAGGTAACAAGCAAGTGAGACAAAGGAGAGCCAATGGACGTAATCTGTTTGGATTTCCAGAAGGACTTTGACAAGGTATCACACATGAGGCTGCTAAATAACATATGCCCACGGTTTTAGGGACAAGGTTCTGGCATAGATAGAGGATTGGCTGACTGGCAGAAAGCAGAGAGTATGGGTAAAGGATGGCAGCCAGTGACAAGTGGAATTCTGCAGGGGTCAGTGTTTGGACCACAACTATTCAAACTGTACATCAACAATCTGGTCTTTAATATTCTAAGTTTTCAAGATGACACAAAAATAAGTGAAGTGCAAGTCGTGTTGAAGAAGTGGGGAATTTGTAGCAAAACTTGGACAGGCTAGGAGATTGAGCAAAGAAGTGGCAACTGGAATGTATTTTAATCAGCAGAATAGAGATGTAGACCATTTTCTAAATGGGGAAAGGCTTCAGAAATCTGAAGCACAAAGACATTTGAAAGTTCTGGAGTTCTTTTAAGCTTTATGTGCAGGTTCAGTTGGCAGTAGGAAAACTAATGTAATATTAGAGTTCATTTCAAGAGGGCAAGTGTACAAGTACAGGGATGCACTGCCATGGTGTATAAGATTCTAGTCAGTATTTGGAATGCTGTGAGTAGTTTTGGGCCCTGTATCTAAGGAAAGATATGCTGGCCTTAGAGGGAGTCCAGAGGAGATTCACAAAAATGATCCTGGGGATGAAGGGCTTGTCACATGAGGACTATGGATTTGTACTTGTTGGAATTTAGAAGGATGAGAGGAGATTTGATTGAAACTTACAGAATACTGAGAGGGCTGGACAGAGGGGACATTGAGAAGACGTTTCCACTAGGAGGAGAGAGTAGAGCCTGAAGGCACAGCCTCAGAATGAAGGGTTGCCACTTTAGAACTGAGTTCAGGAGGAATTTCTTCAGCCAGAATGTGGTGAATCTGTGGAACTTATTGCCACAGAAGCCTGTGGATGCCAAATCAGTGAGTTTCTGATATGTACTTAATTAGTTACTGGCAAGTTACTGGGAGAAGGCAGGAGAATGAGGCTGGGAAACATATCGGCCTTGATTGAATGGTGGAATAGACTCAATCTGCCAAATGGCTTAACTTCTGCATTTATGATCTCTCCTCATGCATCTGCAATATTCTTTGCAACCAGAAAGTTTAACATAATGGATGTGGTAATTTCCAATTTTTTTTTGAGAAGGCTAGTGTAGTCATTAGTGATTATTCTCATTATATTTACATTTAGTGAATGTTACTTGCTGAATTATACACACAATTAAAATTTAATTTGGTTGTGAATATTATAGTTGCTTTAGATTCTGAATAGTTTGCACCCATTTTGAATAGAAGACAACTGTTCATACGCAATTACAAATTATAGCAATTTTCTAACTTCATTTTCTGCATGACAAATAATGGGATGACACAGTTTACGAATTATAGTGAACAAGGTCCACATACAAGGAATTGATATGAAATTCTAAAATATGAATAGTTTGCTTTTACAAAAAATGTAATGTGGTCATGGTATTGTGAATTTGAGCAGTAGAATCCTATTTTGTATACTATATAAACAGGCATTGTATTAAGTAAATTTTACCTTCAATCCCAAAACTATCTGGGAACAATATTCTGCAAAAGAAACAAACCTTGTAATGCCTTTGTTGTTGCATTATTCACCTGCATCAAAATAAATTTGTATTACAAACATAATCATACAAATAAATAAAGAATTCAGAGAATTTATTACTCCCTTACCATGAATGGATTGCTCCATGCTATGCTGACCAAGGATAAGATTAATTCTGCTTCAAAAGTGAAATCCATCCTTTGGTGTTACACTGTTATCTGACCAGCTGCCTTGTGTGAAAGCCTTGGATTGGCGAATTGTTTTAAATAAAGAATCGCATGTCTCTTATAACAAACAGACATGTTATGCATTAGCTAATCTGAACATAGTTATGATAATTATCATACTCCAGGATAAGAAACATTGCAATGGCTTATTAATGTTCACATTATATTTGTAATATGATATTGTATCCTTATCTTAAATTATACTGTTATTGATCAAAAATACAGAAAAACAAAGAAATTTAAGGTATATGCATATTTTTCACCTTTACATAAATCTAGAAGAAAATATATTGTAATATGTGTCAATATGATTTGTACAAACACAAGTAAATGTATTTTGCATAACATATCATTCCAAGGCAAATTTGTTTTGGTGAATTCTACTGAGTGACATGTTTTTTTCTGGGTTGTTTTTATATTTAATGTCAAATTATGTATTATGTAGTATGGAAAACCAGTTAATAGCGTAAGGATCAGATAGGTTTCATTTTCACATAGATTTAATGTCCTGACATCTGTTGAGGATTTGAAGCACTCCTCCAGCATCCACAAAGGATAGAACCAACGAGCCAAGGTATAAACTGGCAAACATTTTGAATTGCTCATGAAGTAGAAATACAGTAAAGTATTCAACAGTCGAAAAAAATTCCCTTTACACCCTCAGAAAACTGTCAATCAAATAAGGCAATTGGAAGTTCCACTCAAGAAAATATAATCTAAAGCTACAATTGCAACATTTAAGAGGCATTTGGATGGGTATATGAATAGGAAGGGTTTGTAGGGATATGGGCCGGGTGCTGGCAGGTGGGACTAGATGGGGTTGAAATATCTGGTCGGCATGAACGGGTTGGACTGAAGGGTCTGTTTCCAAGCTGTACATCTCTATGACTCTATGACATCTTGCATTCCATTTGTACTACACTCAAAAATGCCTAAAGGCAAGTTCCTGGCTCACTGTCTTCTGATATGTCACCCTGAGCCACCTTTCCTTACAGTTTCACTAGTGATGGATTGCTATTGCTTTCCACTGTCAATGGCAGAGCAAGCAGTTAAATCTCAAGTCAACCTCAGCCAGAACGGATTGAACTGGCACTGTTGAAAAATAGATGCACACAGTTGCCATATGCACATAAAACTCTCAAAAGAATTGAAACTAACTCCTCACAGAAAGATTACAAAATTACTTATAAGTCCGAAACATTGGTTAAAGATAGGAATTATCAAGAAGACTAATGCCAAATCTCCAAAATTACTGAAAAGTCCCAGCTATCCTATTCTGCATTTAGGCTTTTTAAACAATGGATGGAATTATGCCATTTAGATTTAGCGAATAGACAAGTGATTAAAAATAAAGGTACCTTTGCAAAAGAGGGCCTGGGTGAGAAAGATCAGAAAGTCCTTGTTTGTCCCTGGAACATGCTAGAGGATCAACTTTGTATAAAGCTGAACTTCAGACTAATTGCAAGTGATGGCTTACAAGCAACTGCCACAAGTGTCAATTGGTCAATTTGTCAGCAGGTGCTGTGATATGGGAAAATGCTGATATTTTTCACAAGTAGAGTTTTCTCCTTGAATAACAGTGTCAGTCACAGCATTGTCATCAAAGTCTTTCAAACGATTGTTAGCAGAATAAAAAGGTCACAATAATGAGGCGCTGCTAAAAATGAGCAGAAACATGAGGCTATTGTGGTTGGACAGCAATGCCTTCAAGCACGAGGTGTTTGCAATAGTATTGCAGTAAAATACAAAAACTCACCAGGAAAGGTGGATGAACTGTGGCTAACAAATGAAGTGAAAAGTATAATAACACCAAGGAAGTAGCTTATAAAGCTGCAAGAAATAAAGGTAAGATCAAGGATTGGGAGCAATTTAAAATTCAGCAAAGGATGACCAAGACACTGATAAAGAAAGGGAAAAGCAAATATGATGGCCCACTGGCTAGTACATAAAAGCATTTCATATAAACTCGTTTAGCTATGTGAAAAGGAAAATAGTTATTAAGGACAAATGAGAGTCCATTACAAGCAGAGATAAAGAATTTATTATGGGTAATATGGAAATGGGGTGGAAAAACAAAGCAATTATTGTACATCTGTCTTCACAGTGAAAAAGCAGAGAATCTTCCAAAAATGGTAGGAAACAAAATGACGAGTGAAAATGAGAGACTGAAATAAATTAGAATTAATAATGAGATAGTAATCAAAGATTAACTGTACTGAATGTTGATTGATCCTCTGGACCATGTGGATTACATCCCTTATTAATGAAGGAGATGCCTTTTGAGATGGGAATGCAATGGTGATTGTCTTTCAAAATTCCTATAGATTCCAAAGAATAGCAAATATAACCCCACTACTCAAAAGGAGGGAAAGATAAAATGGAGAACTACAAAGCTGCTGGTTTGACATCAGTAAAGAGGAAAATGTCAGAATGAACAATAAATAATTAACTGAGAAACTGAGATTAACTAAGAAAACAATAAAATAGATGAGCAGAGTCAATATGGGTCATGAATGTTCAACAAATCTATTTGAGGATGTTACTTATAGTGTAGATAAAGGAGAACCAGTGGATATAGTATACTAGAATTTTCAGACGGCTTTTGATAAGGTACCAGACCTTCTCCAAAGAAGCTCACTTACATCAGTCTGGCATGTGGTACATACATGCTTACTAGGCAAAGCAGTAAGTTTCTCCAAGGTCTATGGCATGCTCTACTCCATCCCTTCCCCCTCCCCCAGATCTATAGCTACAAAATGGAGCCAATAAGATAGCCATTCCCCCTGAAGAAGTTAAGATGTTTCATGTGGATCCAATGTTTCTTTTCCAGGAGTCACAGGGGTAACCCTAGCCCTAGCCCTAACCATATCACAGTTTTGTGTCTTGAAATGATGGATTCCCATGAGAAACATAGCAGATAGTTTTTTTCTCTCTAAGGAGTGTGCAGTGGGGAAATCAATGGTGTCAATAAACTGTGGCACTGGAAAAAGCACAGCAGGCTATAAAGGTTAGGTGCGAAACATCAACTCTCTTGCTCCTCAGTTGCTGCTTGACCTGCTGTGCTTTTTCCAGCACTACACTTTATCAACTCTGACTCTCCTGCATCTGTAGTCCTCACTATCTCCAGGAAATCTGTGGTGTGCCTCAGGATAAATCTAGCATGTATCTCAGGATTCAGCTTAGTTGAATGAAATGTAAGACAGATGAATTGACTTCAAAGAAGTTAGCAATCTGCTACAAAGCAGTTAACCCATACTGACAAGTACACCACTCCTCCTGTCTAGCACGGCTGCAGATCTTAAGTTTCTCAGTTGTTATGTTCAAACCCAAGGCAAAGTTTCCCAATTCATTATACTTCCAGACACCCCCAAATTGCTCAGCTGCCAGGTGAAGACAGATACATTGGCTCCCTTTCTTTATTCATCCATGAGGCGGTGATAGCCAAGTGGCTATTGCTGGACTATTAATCCAGAGATCCAGATACTGACCTGGGTTCAAATCTCACCAGGGCATTTGAAATCTATAAAAATCTGGAATGAAATGTAATGATGACCATGAAACCATTGTCAGGGAGACAAACACATCTGGTTTACTAATGTCCTTTAGAGGAAGACAATCTGCTGTTTTTACCTGGTCTGGCCTACATGTGACTCCAGACCCACAGCAATGCGGTTAACTATTAATTGCCTGGGATGAAAATAAATGCTGGCCTGACCAGCCAAGCCCACATCCCACAAATGATTTTTTTAAAATGCCCTCTGTTGGTTGCAACAAGGTTATTAGGAAAGATCTTTCACTTTGCATGCCTTTCACCCAGACCCAAATGAATTGGGTTTTAAATGAGCCAGTTTAATCAGGCTTTTCGGTTAACAATTAATTTATTAATTAATAAACGTGAGAAAAATTAGTAATGAAACACACACACAGATCAGAAATATGAACCAAGCCTAAAAGGATAAAAGTTAAAAGAAGAGATAGATCAGTCTCTGAATTGTTCATAAAGAGTGGATAGTTGAACGCTGTAGCCTTTGCAGTGGAGGTCAGCAGTGGCATTGATGTTGCTAGTTGAACAGCCAATTTCACAATCCTTAATAGTACAGAATTGGTACCGTGGACCAATGATTTTCACTCCTGTAAAAACCCATCTGGGTCCATTAGAGAAGGAAATCATGAAATGGGCATCCTGGTTGAGTGTGGGCTACATGTGACTCCAGCCCAAAGTCATGTGATTGACTCTTAACCAACCTCTGCTAAGGCCTAGCAAGGCATTCAGTTCAACTCTAATTAAGTTTGGGCAACAAATGCCAGCCTTGCCAGCAGTGTCTGCACCCAATGGGTTGAAAGACTATGCAGAGCTGGCAAGAAAGTGGAGTTGAGGTCGCGATGAGATCAGCCATGAGTTCTTATCTCATGTCAGGCTTGAGAAGCTGAATTGCGTACTCCTACTCCTGGTTCTTATGCTCTTATGAATAAAGAAAATAATAGTTAAGTATCTAATTGAGTACTTATTCAACAACTCCAAGTAAGAGACACTGTCATAAGATATGTTTCCTTGAGAATAACTAGGTCAATGATGTATCAATACTCCTGCATGATGAACTCCAACTAAAAGCAGCACTGATGGTGGCAACGGCTCAGAGTGTACAAGAAGAATGATTTGGTAGCACCATCTTTGACCACGTTGTTCAAGACCTAAAGGACATAGCTGCTCGACTGGCTCTGCATCAGCTGGTGAGGCAACCACCAGGAGAGACAAACCTCATAGACCAGCTCCTCCTCACCAATAAACCTGACAGATGGAACTGCCCATGATAGAATTCTTGGGGATGATCACCATACAGTCCTTGCAGAGATGACGTTTAATCTTGACAGTGGGAATCCACCACCTTGCTAACTGGGATAGATTTCCAACAGTTAACGACGGAGTATCCATGAATCACTGTGAGCCATCAGCAGCAGAAAAATTGTATTCAAACACAATCTATAAACACATTATGTGGCCCCATCTCAACTGTTCTTGTCAAGTGAGTTGGCTAGAACTGGTCAAATTAAGAGTGCAGGAGGCATACCGGGAACAACACTAGGCATACCTAAAAATAAGGTGTCAGCCTGGTGAGATTACAATTCAGGACTATTTGTGTGCCAAACAGCAGAAGTAGCATGTAATAATTAGGGCGAAATGATTCCACAACCAATGGATCAGATAAAACTGTCACATCCAGTTGTGAATGATTGTGGGCAATTAAACAACATTTCAAGGGGGCTGCTCAAACATTCCCAACCTCAATAATGTGACAGCAGAGGACATCATTACAAGGCTGAATTATTTACACCCGTCTTCAATCAAAAATGTTGAGTAGATGATCCAGATCAGTCTCTTTCTGAAATTTCCAGCATCACAAATGCTAGTCTTTAGCCAATTTGACACATTCCAAGTCATGGCTAAAGGCTCTGGATATTGCAAAGCATAAGCAAAAGTGAGGACTGCAGATGCTGGAGATTAGAGTCGAGAGTGCAGTGCTGGAAAAGCACAGCAGCTCCAGCAACATCTGAGGAGCAGGAGAATCAGGAAAGATGCTGTGAGCCAACAGGGGGGAGAGATCAATAGGAAGGGGTGGGGCTGGGGCAAGGTAGCTTAGAGTGCAATAAATAGATGGAGGATGGGGGGTATTAGTGATATGGCAGAAAGGAGGGGGGAGCAAATAGGTGAGAAGGAAAATGGACAGGTAGGACAGGTCATGAGGGCAGGGCCGAGTTGGAAGTTTGGTTAAGGTGGGGGGAGGGGAAATGATGAAGTTGGTGAAATCCACATTGATGCAAAGGCTGTGAAAGCTGACAATATATTGGCAATCGCACTGAAGACATGCTCCAAAACTAACTGTCCACCCATTCAAGCGACATTTACAACACTGGTGAGTATTCAGTGACATAGAAAATTGCCCCATCTATAAAAAACAGGTCAAATCCAACCCAATCCTGCCTTTTTAATCTACTCTCAATCTCTAGAATTTTTAAAGAGGTTTTTGTCAAGTGTCACCAAAGGTTACTTGCACAGCAATAACCTGGTCACCGACATCAGTTAGGTTCCACCAGAGTGAATCAGCTCCCAACCTTATTACAGTCTTAATTGAAATATGGACAAAGGAGCTGAACTCCACTGTGGAGGTAAGCTGACAGTGACTACCCTTGACATCAAGGCAGCATTTGACCAATGAAAAACTCTTTGGAAAACAGGAGTCAACTGGAATCATGATGAAACAGTTCCTCTGCTTGGAATCAAATCTAACACATTGGAAGGTGGTGGTGGTTGCAGTTGAATCACTTTACCCAGGACACCACTCTAGGAATCCCTTTCGATAAGGTCCAAGGCTTAATCATCAATAATGAAGTTCCCTCCATTATGAGATCTGAAATGTGAATGGTTGCCGATGATTGCATCATGTTCAGCACCATTTATGAGCACTCACATACTGAAACGGTATGTTTCAATACAGTAAGACCTAGACAATATCCAGGCTCTTGCTAATAGATGACAGATAGTATTCACATCACACAAGGGCCAAGCAATGATCATGTCCAATTTGAGAGAGTCTAACCATCTCCCTTGATATTCATTGGCATTGTCAGCACTAAATTCTCCACCATCAAAGCTACAAGATCCTCAAAGGAGGAGATAAGAAATGACGACTATATGTTACTCACATCCAAAAACAATGATTAAGCAGGTTATTTACTGTTAGTAGCTCATAACTCTCCAGGCTCTAAAGGTTAAAAACAATTATTTATCAGTTTATCTATACTTTAAAAACAGAAAAGCACTAACAAATTCTTCAAATACTCTATGCTTTCTTTAAACAAGAGAAGCAAGGCTCATCAATATCCAGCGATTTTGGGAGTATCTTCAGTCCACACCAGCAGTAAAGGGACAGCTGCAAACAGTAAAGAATATCAGTTTGTTTTAAATTATTTTTAAATCAAGTGGACTTAGTGTCACTGAAATGTAGCGTTTGGATGATTTCAAGTTTGTGGAAAGTACAATGCAAGAGATCCATGCATTATGTTGGTCACTTCTGGAGGTAACAAGACATGGTATAAGGATTTCAGCTCCAAAAACTGGATGTAAACTGGATAATCTTAGGGATGGTGTAGATCTGTGACTGGAAGTTTAGCTCAGGGTAAAAAGGAGACAAAAATTGTGAACAGACTGGTTTAGTTTCTGACTGTTGTAATCCTTGGTGACCAGGAATTTGCAGCAAGTAAATTAAGACAATGGATCCTCAGTTTCCCTAACACACAGGAAATTATGTTACTCAAGTCTATTATAGAGCTCTTTGAGGGTTATTCGGAAGAGTAGATCTAGGATTTTTCAATGTGGGATGTGTGAACTTACAGCACAATTCTCACATCTTCGATTCAGTCACAATTTGCAAATACTAAAAAGAATTGCTGCATGTTAGCGGGCCTACAGTTTAACATGAAATTTTTAACAGTGATACAGAAGATAACTGTCATCAATAATACCCAATCACCTGCCTTTCTGTTTAGATGTTTCCTGTGTCCTACAGCAATGTTCCACCTTCTTTCTCTATTTGATCACTATTTGCTCTCTGTATCTGATCACCATCTCTGGTAACTACCTTGCTGATTTCTTTGATCGCTATCGGCTCTATCTGATCACTCTCTCTCCCTATCTGATTTCTCTCTCTCTGATCTCTCTGATCTCGCTCTCTCTGATCACTCTCTCTCCCTATCTGATCTCTCTCTCTCCCTATCTGATCTCTCTCTATCTGATCTCTCTCTCTGATCACACTCTCTCTCTCCCAATCTGATCTCTCTCTATCTGAACACTCACTCTCCCTATCTGATCACTCTCTCTACCTGATCACTCTCTCTCCCAATCTGATCTCTCTCTCTACCTGATCACTCTCTCTCCCAATCTGATCTCTCTCTGATCACTCTCTCTACCTGATCACTCTCTCTCCCAATCTGATCTCTCTCTGATCACTCTCTCTCTCCCTATCTGATCTCTCTCTCTCATCACTCTCTCTCCCTATCTGATCTCTCTCTCTGATCACTCTCTCTCCCTATCTGATCTCTCTCTCTCATCACTCTCTCTCCCTATCCGATCTCTCTCTCTCTCTGATCACTCTCTCTCCCAATCTGATCTCTCCCTATCTGATCTCTCTCTCTGTCTATCTGATCTCTCTCTCTGATCTCACTCTCTCTTCCTATCTGATCTCTCTCTCTACCTGATCACTCTCTCTCCCTATCTGATCACTCTCTCTACCTGATCACTCTCTCTCCCTAACTGATCTCTCTCTACCTGATCACTCTCTCTCTCCCTAACTGATCTCTCTCTACCTGATCACTCTCTCTCTCTCCCTATCTGATCTATCTCTATCTAATTACACTCTCTCTATCTGATCTGTCTCTATCTGATCACTCTCTCTCTCCATATCTGATCTCTCTCTCTCTCTGATCATTCTCTCTCCCTATCTGATCTCTCTATACCTGATCACTCTCTCACTGCCTATTTGATCTCTCTCTCTATCCCTATCTGATCTCTCTCTCTCTGATCACTCACTCTCTCTCTCCCTATCTGATCTCTCTCTACCTGATCATCTCTCTCCCTATCTGATCTCTCCCTATCTGATCTCTCTCTCTGTCCACACTCTCTCCCTATCTGATCTCTCTCTGATCTATCTCTCTCTGATCTCTCTCTCTGATCACTCTCTCTCTGATCTCTCTCTCTCTGATCTCTCTCTATCTGAACACTCACTCTCCCTATCTGATCTCTCTCTATCTGAACACTCTCGCTCCCTCTCTGATCTCTCTCGCTCTGATCACTCTCTCTCTGATCACTCTCTCTGATCTCTCTCTCTTTCTGATCTCTCTCTCTGATCTCTCTCTCTCTGATCACTCTCTCTCTGATCTCTCTCTCTGATCACTCTTGCTCTCTGATCACTCTCTCTCTCTGATCTCTCTCTCTCTGATCTCTCTCTCTCTGATCACACTCTCTCTCTCCGATATCTCTCTATCTCTCTGAACTCTCTCTGATCACTCTCTCTCTGATCACTCTCTCTCTGATCACTCACTCTCTGATCTCTCCCTCTGAACTCTCTCTCTGATCTCTCTCTCACTCTGATCTATCTCTCTCTGATCTCTCTCTCTGATCTCTCTCTCTCTGATCACTCTCACACTCTGATCTCTCTCTTTGATCTCTCTCTCTCTGATCTATCTCGTTCTGATCACTCTCTCTATCCGATCTGTCTCTCTCTGATCTAGAACATATAACATAGAACAATACAGCACAGAACAGGCCCTTCGGCCCACGATGTTGTGCCGAACATCTATCCTAGATTAAGCACCCATCCATGTACCTATCCAATTGCCGCTTAAAGGTCGCCAATGATTCAGACTCTACCACTTCCACAGGTAGCACATTCCATGCCCCCACCACTCTCTGGGTAAAGAACCCACCCCTGACATCTCCCCTATATCTTGCACCCTTCACCTTAAATTTATGTCCCCTTGTAACACTTTGTTGTACCCAGGGAAAAAGTTTCTGACTGTCTCCTCTATCTATTCCTCTGATCATCTTATAAACCTCTATCAAGTCACCCCTCATCCTTCGCCGTTCCAACGAGAAAAGGCCGAAACTCTCAACCTATCCTCGTACGACCTATTCTCCATTCCAGGCAACATCCTGGTAAACCTTCTCTGCACCCTCTCCAAAGCTTCCACATCTTTCCTAAAGTGAGGCGACCAGAACTGCACACAGTACTCCAAACGTGGCCTAACCAAAGTCCTGTACAGCTGCAACATCACTTCACGACTCTTGAATTCAATCCCTCTGCTAATGAACGCTAATACACCATAGGCCTTCTTACAAGATCTCTCTCTCTCTGATCTCTTTCTCTCTGATCTCTCTTTCTGATCTCTCTCTCTCTGATCACTCTCTCTCTGATCTCTCTCGCTCTGATCTCTCTCTCTCTGATCACTCTCACACTCTGATCTCTCTCTCTGATCTCTCTCGCTCTGATCACTCTGTCTCTGATCTCTCTCTCTGATCTCTTTCTCTCTGATCTCTCTATCTCTCTGATCACCCTCTCTCTGATCTCTCTCTCTGATCTCTCTCTCTCTGAACACACTCTCTCTCTCTGATCTCTCTCTCTGATCTCACTCTCGCTCTGATCTCTCTCTCTCTCTCTGATCTCTCTCTCTGATCACTCTCTGATCTCTCTCTCTCTGTTCTCTCTCTCTCTGATCACTCTCTCTGATCACTCACTCTCTGATCACTCTCTCTGATCTCTCTCTCTCTCTGATCACTCTCTCTCTGATTTCTCTCTCTCTGATCTCTCTCTTTTTCCCTGATCACTCTCTCTCTGATCTCTCTCTCTAATCACTCACTCTCTGATCACTATCTCTCTGATCACTCTCTCTCTGATCACTCTCTCTCTCTCTGATCTCTCTCTCTCTCTGATCACTCTCTCTGATCTCTCTCTGTCTCTGATTTCTCTCTCTCTGATCTCTCTCTCAATGATCATTCTCTCTCTGATCACTCTGTCTCTGATCTCTCTCTCTCTGATCACTCTCTCTCTAATCTCTCTGTCTGATCTCTATCTCTCTGATCTCTCTCTCTCTGATCTCTCTCTGTTCTCTCTTTCTATGATCACCCTCTCTCTCTGATCTCTCTCTGATCACTCTCTCTCTATGATCTCTCTCTGTCTGATCTCTCACTTTCTCTCTCTGATCTCTTTCTCTGATCACACTCTCTCTCTGATCACTCTCTCTCTGATCTCTCTCTCTCTCTGATCACTCTCTCTGATCTCTCTCTCTCTGAGATCTCTCTCTGATCACTCTCTCTCTCTGATCTCTCTCTCTCTCTCTGATCACTCTCTCTCTCTGATCGCTCTCTCTCTGAGATCTCTCTCTCTCTGATGACTCTCTCTCCGATCACTCACTCTCTGATCACTATCTCTCTGATCTCTCTCTCTCTCTAATCACTCTCTGTGATTAGCACTGCCGCCTCACAGCGCCAGAGACCCGGGTTCAGTTCCCGCCTCAGGCGACTGACTGTGTGGAGTTTGCACGTTCTCCCCGTGTCTGCGTGGGTTTCCTCCTGGTGCTCCGGTTTCCTCCCACAGTCCAAAGATGTGCAGGTCAGGTGAATTGCCCGTAGTGTTAGGTAAGGGGTAAATGTAGGGGTATGGGTGGGTTACGCTTCGGCGGGTCGGTGTGGATTTGTTGGGCCGAAGGGCCTGTTTCCACACTGTAAGTAATCTAAATCTAAATCTCTCTCTCAATGATCACTCTCTCTCTGATCACTCTCTCTCTGATCTCTTTCTCTGATCTCTCTCTCTGATCTCTCTCTCAATGATCTCTCTCTCTCTGATCTCTCTCTCTCAATGATCACTCTCTCTCTGATCTCTCTCTCTCTGATCTCTCTCTCTCTCTGATCTCTCTCTCTGATCTCCCTCTCTGATCTCCCTCTCTCTGATCTCTCTCTCTCTTTGATCTCTCTCTCTCTCTGATCGCTCTCTCTCTCTCTGCTCTCTCTGACCTCTCTCTCTCTGATCACTCTCTCTCCGATCACACTCTCTCTCCCTGTGATCTCTCTCTCTGTCTGAGATCTCTCTCTCTGATCTCTCTCTGATCACACTCTCTCTCTGACCACTCTCTCTGATCTCTCTCTGAGCACACTCTCTCTCTGATCACTCTATGATCTCTCACTCTCTGAGATCTCTCTCTGATCTCTCACTCTCTGAGATCTCTCTCTCTGATCTCTGTCTGATCACACTCTCTCTCTCTGATCACTCTCTCTCTGATCGCTCTCTCTGAGATCTCTCTCTCTCTCTGATGACTCTCTCTCCAATCACTCACTCTCTGATCTCTCTCTCTCTGATCACTATCTCTCTGATCTCTCTCTCAATGATCATACTCTCTCTGATCACTCTCTCTCTCTGATCTCTCTCTCAATGATCATACTCTCTCTGATCACTCTCTCTCTCTGATTTCTCTGTCCGCTCTCTCTCTCTGCTCTCTCTCTCTCTGATCTCTCCCTGTGATCACTCTCTCTCTGATCTCTCTCTCTCTGATCACACTCTCTCTGATCTCTCTCTCTCTGTGATCACTCTCTCTCTGATCTCTCTCTCTCTCTGATCACACTCTCTCTGATCTCTCTCTCTCTGTGATCACTCTCTCTCTGATCTCTCTCTCTCTCTGATCACACTCTCTCTGATCTCTCTCTCTGCTCTCTCTCTAATCTCTCTCTCTCTCTCTCTGTGGTCACTCTCTCTCTGATCTCTCTCTCTCTCTGATCACACTCTCTCTAATCTCTCTCTCTCTCTCTCTGTGGTCACTCTCTCTCTGATCTCTCTCTCTCTCTGTGGTCACTCTCTCTCTGATCTCTCTCTCTCTCTGATCACACTCTCTCTGATCACACTCTCTGGGATCTCTGTCTCTGATCACACTCTCTGTGAACTCTCTATGTGATCTCTCTGGGATCTCTGTCTCTGGCGGATCATTACCTCGATCGGATTCTGATGACGTCATATACTCGCGTTCGTTTTTCAAATCCATTCGCTGCGCGCGATCAACCGTCCTCCCGCCCGGAGTGACCCTCCCCCGGAGTGACCCTCCCCCAGGGTGACCCTCCCCCGGAGTGACCCTCCCGCCCGGCGTGACCCTCCCACAGAGTGACCCTCCCCCAGGGTGACCCTCCCCCAGGGTGACCCTCCCCCGGAGTGACCCTCCCGCCCGGCGTGACCCTCCCCCAGGGTGACCTTCCCCCAGGGTGACCCTCCCCCAGGGTGACCCTCCCCCGGAGTGACCCTCCCCCAGGGTGACCCTCCCCCAGGGTGACCCTCCCCCGGAGTGACCCTCCCCCAGGGTGACCCTCCCCCGGAGTGACCCTCCCCCAGGGTGACCCTCCCCCGGAGTGACCCTCCCACAGGGTGACCGTCCCCCAGGGTGACCCGCTCCCGGAGTGACCCTCCCCCGGAGTGACCCTCCCCCGGAGTGACCCTCCCCCAGGGTGACCCTCCCCCGGAGTGACCCTCCCGCCCGGCGTGACCCTCCCACAGAGTGACCCTCCCCCAGGGTGACCTTCCCCCAGGGTGACCCTCCCCCAGGGTGACCCTCCCTCCCGGAGTGACCCTCCCACAGAGTGACCCTCCCCCATGGTGACCTTCCCCCAAGGTGACTCTCCCCAGGGTGACCGTCCCACAGAATGCCCCTCACCCGGAGTGACCCTCCCACAGAGTGACCCTCCCCCATGGTGACCTTCCCCCAGGGTGACCGTCCCACAGAATGCCCCTCACCCGGAGTGACCCTCCCCCAAAGTGACCCTCTTCGTTCAAAGTGACCTTCTCCCAGGGTGCCCCTCCCTCAAGGTGACCTCCCGCCTGGAGTGACCCTCCCCCAGGGTGACCCTCCCCCAGGGTGACCCTCCCCCAGGAGTGACCCTTCCCCAGGCTGACTGTCCCCAGGGTGACCCCCCCCAGGGTGAACTTTGTCCAGGGTGACCCTCCCCCAGGGTGACCCCCCCCCAGGGTGAACTTTGTCCAGGGTGACCCTGCCCCAGGGTGACCCACCCTCAGGGTGACCTCTCACACAGAGTGATCATCCCCCAGGGTGACTGTCCCAGGGTGACCCTCCTCCAGGGTGACCTTCCCCCAGGGTGACCCTTTGCCAGGGTGACCCTCCCCCAGGGTGACTGTCCCCAGGGTGATCCTCCCCTACGGTGACCTTCCCCCTGGGTGACCCTCCCCCAATGTGACTTCCCGTCCGGAGTGACCCTCCCCCAGGGTGACCTCCCGCCCGGAGTGACACTCTCCCAGGGTGACCATGCCCCAGGGTGACCCTCCTCCAGGGTGACCTCCCACTCAGATTGACCTTCCCCCAGGGTGACCCTCCCCCGGGGTGACCTCCTGCCTGGACTGATCCTCCCCCAGGTGACCTTCCCCCCAGGGTGACCTCCCGCCCGGAGTGAGCATCCCCAAGGGTGACCCTCCCCCAGGGTGACCTCCCGCCTGGCGTGACCTTCCCCCAAGGTGACCCCCCCCAGGGTGACCTATCACCCAGAGTTACCTTCCCCCAGGGTAACCCTCCCTCAGGGTGACCTCATGCCCGGAGTGACTTACCCCAGGGTGACCCTCCCCCAGGGTTACCTCCCGCCCGGAGTGACCTGCCCCCACAGGGTGACCTGTCGCCCAGAGTGATCTTCCCCCCAGGGTGACCTCCCGCCCAGAGTGACCTTCCCCCAGGGTGACCCTCCCCCAAGGTGACCTCCTGCCTAGAGTGTCCTTCCCCCCAGGGTGACCCTCACGCAGGGTGACCTCCCGCCCAGAGTGACCCTCCCCCGGAGTGACCCTCCCGCCAGGAGTGGCCCTCCCCCAAGGTGACCCTCCCCCAGGGTGACCGTCCCGCACAGTGCCCCACCCCCGGAGTGACACTCCCGCCTGGAGTGACCCTCCCACAGAGTGACCCTCCCCCAGGGTGACCGTCCCGCAGAGTGCCCCTCTCCCGGAATGACCCTCCCACCCGGAGTGACCCTCCCGCCCGGAGTGACCCTCCCACAGAGTGACCCTCCCCCAGGGTGACCGTCCCGCAGAGTGCCCCTCTCCTGGAGTGACCCTCCCGCCCAGAGTGACCCTCCCACAGAGTGACCCTCCCCCAGGGTGACCTTCCCCCAGGGTGACCTTCCCCCAGGGTGACCCTCCCCAGGGTGACCGTCCCGCAGAGTGCCCCTCCCCCGGAGTGACCCTCCCACAGAGTGTCCTTCCCCCAGGGTGACCCTCCCTCCCGGAGTGACCCTCCCACAGAGTGACCCTCCCCCATGGTGACCTTCCCCCAGGGTGACACTCCCCAGGGTGACCGTCCCACAGAATGCCCCTCACCTGGAGTGACCCTCCCCCAAAGTGACCCTCTTCGTTCAAAGTGACCTTCTCCCAGGGTGCCCCTCCCCCAAGGTGACCTCTCGCCTGGAGTGACCCTCCCCCAGGGTGACCCTCCCCCAGGGTGACCACTCGCCAGGAGTGACCCTTCCCCAGGCTGACCGTCCCCAGGGTGACCCCCCCCAGGGTGACCCTCCCCCAGGGTGACCCACCCTCAGGGTGACCATCCCCCAGGGTGACTGTCCCAGGGTGACCCTTCCCCAGGGTGACCCTCCCCCAGGGTGACCTTCCCCCAGGGTGACCCTTTGCCAGGGTGACCTTCCCCCAGGGTGACTGTCCCCAGGGTGATCCCTACGGTGACCTTCCCCCTGGGTGACCCTCCCCCAATGTGACTTCCCGTCCGAAGTGACTATCCCCCAGGGTGACCCTCTCCCAGGGTGACCTCCCGCCCGGAGTGACCCTCTCCCAGGGTGACCATACCCCAGGGTGACCCTCCCCCAGGGTGACCTACCGCCCGGTGTGGCCATCCCCCAGGGTGTCCCTCCTCCAGGGTGACCTCTCACTCGGATTGACCTTCCCCCAGGGTGACCCTCCCCCGGGGTGACCCCCTGCCTGGACTGATCCTCCCCCAGGTGACCTTCCCCCCAGGGTGACCTCCCGCCCGGAGTGAGCATTCCCAAGCGTGACCCTCCTCCAGGGTGACCTTCCGCCTGGCGTGACCTTCCCCCAAGGTGACCCTCCCCCAGGGTGACCTCTCGCCCAGAGTTACCTTCCCCCAGGTAACCCTCCCTCAGGGTGACCTCATGCCCAGAGTGACTTACCCCAGGGTGACCCTCCCCCATGATTACCTCCCGCCCGGAGTGACCTGCCCCCACAGGGTGACCTGTCGCTCAGAGTGGTCTTCCCCCCAGGGTGACCTCCCGCCCAGAGTGACCTTCCCCCAGGGTGACCCTCCCCCAGGGTGACATCCTGCTCAGAGTTACCATCCTCCCCAGGTGCCCTGCCGCCCAGAGTGACCCTCCCCGCCCAGTGTGACCTTCCCCCAGGATGACCCTCCCCCAAGGTGACCTCCTGCCTAGAGTGTCCTTCCCCCCAGAGTGACCCTCACGCAGGGTGACCTCCCGCCCAGAGTGACCCTCCCCCCAAGGTGACCTCCCACCCAGAGTGACCCTCTCCTCCCGGAGTGACCTCTCCCCCTCCAGTGTGACCCTTCCCGCCCGGAGTGATCTTCTCCTCCCCCCTGCCCACAGTGACCTTCCCCCCAGAGTGACCCTCCCCCAGGGTGTCCTGCCACCCAGAGTGACCCTACTCCAGAGTGACCTCCTGCCCGGAGTGACCCTTCCCCCAAGGTGACCTCCCGCCCAGAGTGACCCTCCCCGCCTGGATTGACCTTCCCCCCACCAGAGTGACTCCTCCCTGCCAGGAGTGACCTTCCCCCCCAGAGTGACCCTCCCCGCATGGAGTGACCTTCCCCCCAGAGTGACCCTCCCCCCCTGGGTGACCTACCGACCAAAGTGACCCTCCCCCCCACAGTGACCTCCCACCCAGAGTGACTCTTCCCGCCCGGAGTGACCTTCTCATCCTCAGAGTGACCCTTCCCACCTAGCGTGACCTTCCCACCAGAGTGATCCACCCCCAGGGTGACCTCCCACCTGGAGTGACCCTCGTCCAGAGTAACCTCCTGCCTGGAGTGAACCTCCCCCCAAGGTGACCTCCCGCCCAGAGTGACCCTCCCCGCCTTGAGTGACCTGCACTCCCCCAGAATGAATTATCCCGCCTGGAGTGACCTTACCCCCACCAGAGTGACCCTCCCTGCCTGAAGTGACCTTCCCCCCCACCCCCAGACTGACTCTTCCCGCCCAGAGTGATCTTCACCCCCAGAGTGCCCCTCCCCCCAGGTTGACCTCCCGACTGGAGTGACACTCCCCCAGAATGACACCCCCCCCCCCCCCAAAAGTGCCCTCCCGCCCAGAGTGTCCCCCCCCCCTGGAGTTACCTCCCCGCCCAGAGTGACCTACCTCCCAGGGTGACTTATCTTCCGCAGTGACCTCCTGCCCAGAATGACCTGCACACCCAGGGTGACCACTCCGCCCAGAGTGACCTCACCCCAGGGTGACCACCCGGCCAGAGTGATCTACTCGCTCAGGGTGACGTAACCCCAGGGTGACCACCCATCCAGAGTGACCCATCCCACCAGGGTGACCTCCCTGCCCAGGGTAACCTACACCCCCAAGGGTAATCAAATGCCCCGGGTGACCACCCGCCTAGAGTGCCCTAACCCCCAGGGTGATCTCCCTCCACAGTGACCTCCTACCCAGAGTGACCTATCCCCCCAGGGTGACCTCCCTGTCCAAGGTGACCTCCTGCCCACAGTGAGCGCCCAGTCAGAGTGACCTCCCGCCTGCAGTGAGCACTCGCCCAGGGTGACCTCCCGCCCAGGTTGACCTATCCAGAGTGACCTCCCACCTGGAGTGACCTCTCGCCTGGAGTGACCTCTCACCTGGAGTGAGCTCCCACCTGGAGTGAGCTCCCGTCCAGGGTATCCTCCCCGGCCAGGGTGACCACCCGGCCAGAGTGACCTCTCGCCCAGAATGACCTCCCACCCGGAGTGATCTCCTGCCAAGGGTGACCTCCCTGTCCAGAGTGACCTCACACCCAGGGTGACCTCCTCCCAGCCATGGTTGACCTCCCGCCCAGAGTAAACTTCCCCCCCAGGGTGACCTTCTCCCAGTCCAGTGTGTCCTCTCCGCCCAGGGTGACCTCTCCCCACCTAGGGTGACCTCCCTCCTAGGGGTGAACTACCCCCGCCATCCCAGGGTGACTTCCCCACCTCCCCCCCCGCTCCTATGGTGACCTCCTTTCCGGAGTGACCTCCTGCCCAGAGTGACCTCCCTGCCTAGAGTGACCTCCCCCCAGCGTGATCTCTCACCCAGAGTGACCTCCTGCTGAGGGTGACCTTCCCACCCTGATCTGCCCCTAGGGTGACCTGCCCTCCCAGGGTGACCTGCCCCAAGGTGACCTCCTTGCCCAGAGCAACTTCGCTGCCTGGAATCGGCATGACCACCCCGCACAGGGTGACCATGATCTCTCTGCCCAGAGAGACCATGATGTCTCCGCACAGAGTGACCCATCCACCCAGAGTGTCTGATCTCTCTGCCCAGGATGACCTCTTCACCTGGTGTGACCTCTCTGCACATCATGACCTCTCCCCCTTATGATCTCTTCACCCAGCATGACCTTTCACCCAACTTGACCTCTGTCCCTGTGTGACCTCTCTCTTTCCAATGTAACCTCTCACCCCAGCGTGACCTCTTTGCCCAGAGTGACCTCTCATTCCAATGTGATTTCTGCTAGTATGAACTCTCCACTCAGCATGACCTCTCCACCCTTCATGAACTCTACATCCCACTTTGTCTCTTTACCAATCATGATCTTTCCCCTCAGAGTGGTGTCTCCACCTACCCTCTGCTCTCAACACATCCTCCGCTTCCAGGGTGACCTGTCCAATCAGCCAGACCTACCCTCCCAGAGTGACCTCTCCACCTAGCGTGATTCTCTGGGATTTAAAGTGTTCCGAGGCAGCAGATGAGGCGTTCTTTCTCCAGACGTTGGGTGGTGAGGGAGTGGTGATGGAGGAGGTCCCGGACCTGCATGTCCTCGGGAGAGTGGGTGGGGGAGTTGAAATGTTTGGCCACGGGGCGGTGGAGTTGATTGGTGCTGGTGTCTCAGAGATGTTCCCTGAAGTGCTCTGCGAGAATGCCAGATGGCAGTTTCCATCCCTAAAGAGCATTAGTAAACCAGATGGATTTTTCCTGACAATCAGCAATGCTTTCATGGTCATTAGAACTTTTAGTTTCAGATTTTTTATTGAATTCAGATTCCACCATCTGCAGTGGAGAGTTTCGAGCCTAGGCCCCCAGAACATTGCCTGGGTCCCTAGACCCGAAACCCTACCTTTGTAGGGCCTCCCACCCAACCACCTCCTTTAACCTTAAACAGCAGGGACACATCAGGTAAGTTTCTCTTTTTTTAACATTCTGATAATGGGATGGCAGTGCAGGGAGAGGAACGTTCATTAATGTCCCATCCAAATATATCTGCAGGACGTGCACCCAACTCTTGCTCCTCCAAGGCCGTGTTAGGGAACTAGAGCAGGAGCTGGATGATCATTTGGGAAGCAGTTATTCCTAGGCTGGGTAACTGTTCGAAGAGGGAAAAACAGTCAGTGCAGCGATCCCCTGTGGATATTCCCCTGGAACTCTGCAGAGGTCTATAAAAATCTCCCAGCAGTGTGACCTCTCCTCTCCTGTTTCTAACTACGTCAGCTCATACTACGTCAGTAGGAAAACAAGTATACCATTTTGGATACTATTGGGGGGGGACGACTTACCAGGGACATGCAGTGGGGTGCAGGTGTCTGGCACAGAGCCTGTCCCTGTTGCACAGAAGGGAAGGAGGGAAAGGAGGAGAGTGTCAGTCATTGGGGACTCAATGGTTAGAGGATCAGATAGAAGCTTTGTTGGGAACGAACAAGACTCAGTTGATGGTGTCTCGAATTGTGTCTGTGGGGTCCTGAAGGGAGAGGGTGACCAGCCCCAAGTCATGGTCCACGTGGATACCAACAACATAGTTAGAAAGAGGGAGAGGGATGTAAGGAAGGATTTCAGGGAGCTAGGGTGGAAGCTGAAAGCTAAAACAAACAAAGTTGTATTCTCTGGTTTGTTACCCGTGCCATGTGATAGAGAGAGATATCAGCTGAACACATGGCTTCAAGGATGGTGCGGGAGGGAGAGTTTCAGGTACATGGATAATTGGGGATCATTCTGGGGAAGGTGGGACCTCTACAAACAGGACAGCCCTCACTTGAACCAGAGGGATACTAACATCCTGGGGGGGAAATTTGCTGGTGCTATTTGGATGGATTTAAACTAGCTCAGCAGGGGGATGGGAACCTGAGGCGTAGTTCCATGTACAGGAGGATGAGAGTAGGGAGGGCATGGACAGGATTTCATGGTCACAGGAATGTGCTGGCAGACAGCAAGCCGATTTGAAGTTTATATACTTCAATGCTAGAAGTATCCAAAATAAGGTAGGTGAGCTTACAGCATGGATAGGTACCTGGGACTTCGATGTTGTGGCCATTTTGGAGACATGGAGAGAGCAGGGTCAGGAATGGATGTTGCAGGTTTCACTAAGTACAGGGAAGGCAGTAAAGGAAGGGGAGGTGTAGCCTTGTTAGTCAAGGACAGTATAAAGATGGCTGGAAGAACTTTCAACGCAGGCTTATCTCCTGAGGAAGTATGGGCTGATGTTAGAAACAGGAGAGGAGAGGTGACACTGCTGGGAGATTGTTATAGGCCTCTGCAGAGTTCCAGGGATATGGAGGAGAGGATCAGCAAAACAATTCTGGGTAGAAGTGAAAGGAACAGGGTGGTCATTATGGGTGACTTTAAGTTCTCCAACATTGACTGGAAATGCTATAACTCTAGTAAGTCGGATGGATGAGTTTTTGTCCAATGTGTGCCGGAGGATTTCCTGACACAGTATGTTGAAAGGTCAACAAGAGGGAGGCCACACTGGATGTGGAGTTTGTAATGAACCAGGCCAGGTGTTTGATATACTGGTAGGTGAGCACTTTGCAGAGAGTGACCATAATTCAGTTACGTTTAGTTTAGTGATGGAAAGGGATCGGTACATGCTACAAGGCAAGAGTTATAGATGGGGCAAGGGCATTTATAAAGTAATTAGGCAAGACTTAGGTTGCATAGAATGGGGTAGCAAAATGCAGGTGATGGGTATAATCGAAATGTGGAGCTGGTTTAAGGAACAGAAATTGCATGTCCTCGATAGGTATGTCCCTGTCAGGCAGAGAGGAAGTGATAAGGGAAGGGAACCGTGGTTTGCTACAGAAATTGCATCTCTTGTTAAGTGGAACAAAGAGGCTTCTGATGAGATGGTTCAGATGAGGCGATGGAGAGTTACAGATCAACTAGGAAGGATTTAAAGAGAGAGCTAAGAAGAGCAAAGAGAGGACACGAACAGTCTTTAGCAAATAGAATAAAGAAGAACCCTGAAGCTTTCTATAGGTTTGTGAGGAATAAAAGGATGATTAGGGTAGGAATAGGGCCAGTCAAAGACAGAAGTGGGAAGTTGAGTGTGGACCCTGTGGAGATTAGAGAGGTGCTAAATGAATATTTCTGATCAGATTTTGATGAGAAAAAGGAGGATACTGTTGAGGAGAAGAATGAGATACGAGATATTAGACTAGAAAGCATTGAGGTTCGTAAGGAAGAGGTGTTGTCAATTCTGGAAGGAGTGAAAGTGGACAAGTCCCCTGAGCTGGATGGGATTTATCCGAGGATTCTCTGGGAAGTTAGGGAGAAGGTGTTGGAGCCTTTGGCTTTGATTTTTGAGTCATCATTGTCAACAGGTTTAGTACCAGAGGACTGGAGGATTGCAAATGCTGTGTCCTTGTTCAAGAAGGGCAGTAGAGATGACCCAGGTAATTATATACCGGTGAGCCTTACATCTGTTGGAGGAAAAGTTTTGGAAAGGATTATAAGAGATAGGATTTATAATCATCTAGCAAGCAACAATTTGATTGCAGTTAGTAAACCTGGTTTCGTCAAGGGCAGGTCCTGTCTCACAAACCTCATTGAGTTTTTGAGAAGGTGTCCAAGCATGTCGATGAAGGTAGGGCAGTTGACGTGGTATACATGGGCTTCAGTAAAGCCTTTGATAAGGTTCCACATGGTAGGCTGTGGAGAAAATGCAGAGACATGGAATTGAGGGTGATTTAGCAGTTTGTATTAAAACCTGGCTTTCCGTAAGAAAACAATGAGTGGTGGTTGATGGAAAATATTCAGCCTGGAGTCTGGTTACTAGTGGTGTGCCACAAGGATCTGTTTTGGGACCACTGCTGTTTGGCATTTTTATAAATGACTTAGACACAGGCATAGGTGAATGGGTTAATTAGTTTGCAGATGACACTAAAGTTGGTGGAGTGGTGGACAGTTTGGTAGAATGCTGCAGGTTGCAGGGGGCCTTAGATAAGCTGCAGAATTGGGCTGAGAGGTGGCAAATGGAGTTCAATGCAGCTAAATTTGAGGTGATGTACTTTGGGAAGAATAACAGGAAAGCAGAAAACTGCATCAATGGAAAGGTTCTTGATCATGTGGATGTTCAGAAGGATCTTGGAGTCCATGTACATAGAGCCCTGAAAGTTGCCACCCAGGTTGATAGTGCTGTTAAGAAGGCAATACAGTGTGTTAGGTTTTATTGGTAGAGGGCTTGAGTTCCAGAGTCGTAATGTCATGCTACAAATATACGAAACGCTGGTGTGGCCACACTTGGAATATTGTGCACAGTTCTGGTCGCCCCATTACAGGAAGGATGTGGAAGCATTGGAAAAGGTGCAGAGGAGATTTACCAGGATGTTTCCTGGTCTGGAGGGAAAGTCTTATGAGGAAAGGTTGTGAGACTGGGGTCTGTTCTCATTGGAAAGAAGAAGGCTAATAGGGGATTTGATAGAGACGTACACAATGATCAGAGGAATAGATAGGGTAGACAGTGAAGGTCTTTTTCCTAGCATGATGATGTCAGCTTGTACGCGGGGGCATAACTACAAATTGAGGGGTGATAGATTTAAGACAGATTTCAGAGGCAAGTTCTTTACTCAGAGAGTGGTAAGGGTGTGGAATGCCCGACCTGCCAATGTAGTTAACTCAGCCACATTAGGGAGATTTAAACAATCCTTGGATAAGCGCATGGATGATGAAGGGATAGTGTAAGGGCCGAACTTAGAATAGTTCACGGGTCGGTGCAACATTGAGGGCTGAAAGGCCAGCTCTGCGCTGTATTGTTCTATGTTCTATGTCTCTGAATTAATAGTCCAGTGATAATATCCTCCCCACCTGCCTCTACCACATCCTTTGGAAATGCATACCAGGCACTTACTACCCTCCATGTTAAAAAAAAATTACCTCTCAGGTCGCACATCCTGGTTAATCATTTCTGTACCCACTCCAACTCCTCCATATCTTTCTTGTAGTGTGACAATACTCCAGTGTGACCTAACTAAAGTTCTATACACTCTCCATCCAGAGTGACCTCTCCTACCAGTGTGACCTGTCCGAACCTAGTATGATTCTCCTCCCTGCACCCATAGTTAATTCCTCTCCTAGCGCGATTTCTCCAACCAGAGTGACCTGTTCCTCTCAAGATCAAAGGACAATATATCATGGAATATCATTCTCTTTGGTCTGCCAAGACTGTGCCAACAAATCATTCATTTCTAAACTAAAAATCTTTTGCATCTCGTCTGTCCATATCATTCTATTCCCTGCCTATTCATATATCTAGTAGAAAGTGAGGATTGCAGATGCTGGAGATTAAGTGAAGAGTGCGGTGCTGGAAAAGCACAGCAGGTCAGGCAGCATCCAAGGAGCAGGAGAATCGTCATTCCTGATGAAGGGCTCATACCCGCAACATCAACTATACAGGTTAGCTGTCCTCAATGCCATCAGCCTGGTTACAGAAAGTAGCTCTTGTCTCACAGTACCCACCCTTATAAACCATCAGCCCTTGAAATGAAGCAGGAACGTGAAAGTTCTTAAGAATATGGACATCTTGGCAGTTTCAACAATATTTGATACAGGCTTTGATGATGTGGCGCTGTTGTTTATACATGACATGTGCATTGACAGAATGGAATCCTTTTCTGTTTGTAAAGTTAGTTATGATATGGCACACCTAATGCAATGTATATACAGTTTACACATGTTTCACCTGGGGGATATCAGACTTGTTAGCAAAGTTACTATCTGGTCTGCAGCTCTGATCTTGTGACAAGAAAATGAAATGAAGTGGTGTGACCTGGCCCAGATTACATTTCTGGATCAAAGGCTGTGAGATTCCACATGTTGAATCTTTGGAAGCAGTCAGTCTTATAAAGGTTTAGTGCAGCTGTCAGTCTGACAGACACTGGGATAGCGTTGCCTCCAATCCATTCATGTGCACTCCAGCAGTTGGCATATGTTCTGGATATTGTCCCAGAACAACTGTACTCTGTGGAATTGCTGAAATTCAAATATCTGAAGGAAATGGCATTGAGAACAATCGAGGGCAACATTGAGGAACTCCAGTAGCTCCTAGACATCCTGAAGGGACTGTTAGCTGAGACCTCTTCATGTGGAGGCTACTCATCAGTAACTGAAGGTTGCTGCTTGTCCTGGGCTTGCTAACACATTTCTTCTTCCTCGGTTTCTCTGCACTTACGTTGCATCACAGCAACAGTGGCCATAAGCCCTGTCATTGTTCCATCCATTGGCCACACTTCCAATGAACCCAATGTGGCAAATATAAGAAACAAAATGGGTCCTTAGTGATGTGAACAGTCAATATCTGCATTACTCATAAATGAAGATTAAGCAAACTCTTCATTCTGTGAAACATTGAGAAATCCAGCAAGGAAGACCTTGGAGTACACCTGCATTCTTTGAAATAGGGACCTTATTCTGATTAATGTGGCACAACCTGTGTCACACTGATACAGCAGCAGATTGCAAATACTGTATAATTGCTGATACCATTTCCCCCATTCCTATCATCTACGTCACTGAAGAAAGGTAGCTTTGCAAAGTATTGTTAGCAAATGCTTAAGTTTGTGGTTGGAGGAAATCAGCTCCATGCCCTTGTGCAACCTATGAGATCTCAGATTGTCTGTGAATTGTCACCCGTAAGTACCACTTTTGGTCATTCACAATTACTTCTGTTTCTGAGAACGACTATATTCAATGTGCGTTGATAAATAACATGGTCAAGATTGCTTCTGGCCAGTAGTTGGACACTGCATGCATTTTGCATACAGGGTAATATAATTGTAAATAACTCTAACATGCACTGTGGAAATACAAGGGTGCAAAGTTGACATATCACTGTGTCGTGATAAATTGACCCCTGGACTGATCAGTAATGACATACATGACAAGCTCAGCTCTGTGTATGCACCAAACAGCAAGTCAACGCAACAGTACTGTGAGGCTTTAAGCTCTGCCTGAAACATCATTGCACTTGATAGGTAAGGCAAGGCAAGGATGCTGTGACCATATAGGTAGGCATGAAGTAAGTGTACACGAAAAGAGGAAAATACCAGTCTTGGTATGCACCCTGGTCTAGTCTGTGAACTGGATGCCTGTCCCTGTATACAAAGTGTTCTTGCAGTAGCATGTCAATGCCAATGTGGCTCGAAATGCAACTTTAATTGGATTGGAGAGAGTAGTTTGCAGTTCTGAGAGATTAGCAGTGAACCAGCACTTATAGATGTGGGGTTCATGCATCTATTGCTCTAGATTTTGCCTTGCTGTAGGACGGTAGCCTAAAGGAGATCTGCCTTCCATGTCAAGAATTGTCAACATCTTGTTTCCTCATGGCAAGTGTTAGATTAGGAAGCTGTATATTAGTAAAGTGAGATTTATTGTTAATGAGTCTGTTAACAAGTAATAACCCCTTTAATAAGTATTCACTGTTCCCAAGTACTGGGAACTCATTTCAACATCTGGAATTTTAAAATGCAACAAATCACTAAGTATCAGACTTCGTCCAACTTCTCACACAATCCTCCCAGATTTCTCACCTTAGCCAATGTCATTCAGACCCCTGTAAGTTGTACCCATTGCTTTTTTCTCCAAAGTGTTAATAAATGGGATGAGCGGAGAGTGTTCCTCAGTTTTTTTTGTATTAAGTAGAGTGTGACTCATCCGAAACAGTGCTGGCAGGAGTTGTTAAGGAATTCCAAGTGGATGGAATTGTTTTACATCGATGTAAAGATTTGGCAAGAATGAAAAGTATTGCTTAGTTTTATAATCATAGGCAATCTGTGAGAGCTAAATAGATGGAAGAGTTCCAGCATTTTTTGGCATCTTATATGTTAATTAGGGCAATGGGTAAACAAATTCCAATAATAGAGGTGAAAGTAATACTACAGTTAGAATAACCAAAACGTCCTTTAATCCACTAGTTGTCCAGTGCCAGGATTCGGGACATCTACTCAGAACTGGAGAAGAACTTGCGGTGAGAGGGGAAGGATTCAGTCAATGTGATCAATGTCGGTATTAACGATTATGGGCAGGACATAGAAGGAGATTCTGTGCAGTCAGTGATGAGTTGGACCCCAAATTAAGAAGCAAACCTTCAAAGGTCATAACCTCTGGATGATTATCCGAGCCATGTGCATTAGTATAAAACAAATGAGATTAGAGAGATGAATGCATGGCTCAGGAACAATTGTGAGAGCAATAGATTTTGATGTAATGGGCACTAGCAACAGTACTGGGGAAAATGGGATCTGTGTCATTAGAATGGTCATGGTATGTGCCAACTGTATAACTAGAGAAGACAGCAGATTTTAAACTAAATAATGGGAGCAAAGGATCAAATTTGCTAATGTGATAAATTGAAAAGTAAAACCAAGACCAAAGAGAGAAGTATTAATACAAGAAATGATAAATCGACATTGACAGTAAGAGATAGAGAATATAAATCTTAGAGTAAGGCAACAGATAAGATTAGAAGTTACAAAAAGAATAAAGTGATAAAATTAAGGATTATGTTTTGAAAGAAAACAGATGACGTCAATACACTAAGAGAAATAGTGAAGTAATATCTTGTAGCCTTTATAGAGGCGTGGCTGTAGGAAATATGACCGTTGAAACCTAAATCTTAACGAGTACAGGACTTTTAAGAAGAACAAGAAGCTAGGAAAAGCTGGAGGTTTGGGCATTGGTAGCCTGGATGAGTAGTTAATACAAGGTTTTTAGTGTGGTTTCTTAGAAAAATATATTTTGGAGTCAGTCAGAGAAAAACCTAGAGTAGCTCTGGTATTGAGCAATGAGATCAGAAATATTAATCATCTCACATTGAACACACTCCCTGGGAGAAGCAACCATAATATGTTTGAGTGTTATATGCAGTCCGAGGGAGAGAGGAGTGAGAGTTAGGCCATTTTAAAAATGTTAATAATGGTTACTATGACAGCATGAAAGAAAAGTTGGCCAATGTGGAGTGGCAGATTTGGTTAAAGGGCAGGTCAATAGACACATTTAGGAAATGTTTCAAAATATACCAAATACATTGCAAACAGTAAGAAAAATCCTAAGGGATGTATCCACTGTATGTGGATAAATAAAAAGTTTAAAACTGGTATGGAAAGCATGTAATTATACAAAACAGAATACAGGTCAGAAGATTGGACAGAATATTTTAAAAAAATAGACTGACCAGAAAGGGGGAAAATTTGAGTACAAGAAAATATACTGCACACAGAACTCACAAGTCTGTGCAGGAACAATTAAGTTCGGGGATAATAGGGCCTTTTTCAAGATTGCAACTGATGACTCGGGCTGTTTCACAGTGGTCAGTGTGGGGACCATGACTATTCACATTGTAAATTCACAATCTGGACAAAGGAACTGAGGGCATTGTTGCTAAGTTTATAGATGACACAAAAGTTAGGTGTAAAGTCAGGATTAAATTTTAATAGAACATAGAAATGTACAACACAGAACAGGCCTTTTGTGCCAAAGATTAATCCTAATGTAAAATAACCTAACCTATGCACCCCTCAATTCACTGCTGTCCATGCTCATGTCCAGCAGTCGCTTAAATGCCCCTAATGACTCTGCTTCCACCACCACCACTGGCAACACATTCCATGCATTCACACCTCTCTGTGTAAAGAACCTTCCTCTGATGTCCCCTCTATACCTGTCTCCTAATATCTTTAAACTATGACCTGTCATGCTAGTCAATCCTGTCCTGGGGAGAAGTCTCTGGCTGTTGACTCGATCCATGCCTGTCATTACCCTGTATACCTCGATCAGGTCACCTCTCTTCCTCGTTCTCTCCAGAGAGAAAAGTCTACCTCTCTTCATAAGACAAGCCCTCCAGTCCAGGCAGCATTCTGGTCAACCTTCTTTGCACCCTCTCCAAAGCCTTTGTATCTTTCCTATAGTAGAGCGACCAGAACTGGACACAATATTCCAAGTGTAGTCTCACCAGGAACTTGTAGAGCTGTAGCAAAACCTTGCGGCTCTTAAACTCGATCTCCCTGTTAATGAAAGCCAAAATACCATATGCTTTCTTAACAACCCTATCCACTTCGATGGCAACTTTGAGGAATCTATGTACTTGAACACCAAAATCCATCTGTTCCTCCACACTGTCAAGAATCCTGTCTTTAATCCTATAGACAGCATTCGAAATTGACCTTCCAAAATGCATCACTTCACATTTATCCAGGTTGAACTCCATCTGCATTTCTCAGCCCAGCTCTGCATCCTGGCTTTGTTGCGCTGCAGCCTGCAATAGCCCTAGATACAATCAACGGTAGCTCCAACCTTTGTGTCATCTGCAAATTTATTAACCCACCCCTCAACCTTCTCATCCAAGGCATTTATAAAAAACTACAAAGAACAGAGGCCCAAGGACAGAGCCCTGCCGGACACTGACCTCCAGGCAGAATACTTTCCATTTCTGAATCCAGATAGCTAAATCACTCTGGATCCCATATCTCCTGATTTTGTGAATGAGCCTACCACGGGGAACTTTATCAAATGCCTTGCTGAAGTCCATATACACCACATCCACTGCTCGACCTGTCTTGTCACCTCCTCAAAGAACTCAATAAGATTTGTGAGGCATGACCTGCCCCTCTCAAAGCCATGCTGACTACCTTTAATCACGCTATGCTTTTCCAAATAGTCATAAATCCTATCCCTCAGAATTCTTTCCAACACCTTGCTGACCACAGACATAAGACTGACTGGTCTGTAATTGCCAGGGACTTTCCTATTACCCTTCTTGAAAAGAAGAACAACATTCGCCTCCTTCCAATCCTCCGGTAGGACCCTCCTGGAGAGTGAGGAAGCAAAGATTTTTGCCAGAATGTTTTGAGAAATATAGATTTTCAAATGTAAGTACTTTTAAAATCAAATTTCATGTTGCCTGACAAAAATCTGAATTGTCCAATAGTGTATACTAAGAATTATCAGTGAAATAGCACAGAAAAGCGTTATTGGCTTATAATAACACAGAAAAGCATTACCTGAAAAGAAGCCACAGGGTATGGATCAGTTTTGAATCCAAATGAATGGAATGTACTCCACAGAACAGGGTAATGTCTATGCCAAGGTGATCTATCAACTGCAACCGATTGTAATTCTAAGGTCCTAATTTTAACCTAAACTCTTCATTTTGGGATTGGCTGTCATGTTGCACCCCTCAGCATTTACATCTTTAACTTCACATGGTGTGTAATAAAGGCAAAATTTAATTTGCCCCATTTACACTAAAAGTAGCATTAAATTCAATTTGTAGAAACAAATTGACAGTGCACATTAGAGTAAATAAATATGTGTTAGCCCCTAAAAATACACGGTTTCAGGATGGCAAGCATTGGGTCCTGAAGACTGAGGGGTACATGATATTCAAGAAGAATTAGAAGCTAAGTAAAGGTGAAGAAGTAGCACTGTTAATTAAGGATGGCATTTGCGCAATAGTTAGAAATGCTCTTGGTTTAGGAATTCAGGATGTGCAATTGGTTTGGATGGAATTGATGAATATTAGGGGAAAGAGACCATGAATGGAAGTAACTACAATGTGGAACAAAGTATAAAAGAAGGAATATTAGGTTCCTGTGATAAAAGGACAGCAACAATAATGGGTGACATTAATGTACATATAAACTGGAAGTAAGTAGATTGGCAGAAATATATGGATTTGTTGTGGCTAACGTCTTAATAGTGCATGATAGAGAGTAGATATTATGGGAATTTGGGAAATGCTCGAATGGTGCTCTTAGTAAGAAATACTTTGTTAATAAAATTGAGTTGAACTGCAAACCAAATTCTGTGTCAACTTATGTGCCTCACCAACAACTTAAAGTGTTTCTAATACATAAAGTGGTTGAAATGTCCAAAGCACAGACAGTATTGGTATCCCTGGGTGGCCTTTGATTAGAAGTGTTTGTGTAACTTCCAAAGTTGTTCCTATTCGGGCTCTGCTTGTCGCTGGTTCCATGGCAGCATGGGTGTTCTTCCTGGTGGTGGAATATTAATAACATTATTTACACAACTGGTGTTTTTCAGTGTGTCCTGCACCTACACACACACAAAACATGGGGGTTGTGGGGGGAAAATAAGCACTGCTGCTGTGTAGCAGGAACATAGGGGTAGAGAAAAAAATATAACTTGCAATGTTGAACCCCACCAATCTTGAACTCTTGGAGATCCAGCCTGATTCTGGATCAGTGGTGCTGGAAGAGCACAGCAGTTCAGGCAGCATCCAACGAGCAGCGAAATCGACGTTTCGGGCAAAAGCCCTTCATCAGGAATGAAGGCAGAGAGACTGAAGCGTGGAGAGATAAGCTTGGGGAGGTTGGGGGCGGGGAGAGAGTAGCATAGAGTAGGAAATGACCTGGGAGTTGCAGTGGAAGAGGGACTCCCTGAGATTCTTGTAGAGAGAGGAGGAAAACTTCTTCAAGGCAGGAATCCTTGCAAGAGGATTCGCAGTAGGGTTAAAATCAACAAGGTAAAAACAATGACTGCAGATGCTGGAAACCAGATTCTGGATCAGTGGTGCTGGCTCTCCCACTGCAACTCCCAGGTCATTTCCTACTCTATGCTACTCTCTCCCCACTCCCAACCTCCCCAAGCTTATCTCTCCACGCTTCAGTCTCTCTGCCTTCATTCCTGATGAAGGGCTTTTGCCCGAAACGTCGATTTCGCTGCTCGTTGGATGCTGCCTGAACTGCTGTGCTCTTCCAGCACCACTGATCCAGAATTTGGTTTCCAACATCTGCAGTCATTGTTTTTACCTTGTTGATTTTAACCCTACTGCGAATCCTCTTGCAAGGATGCCTGCCTTGAAGAAGTTTTCCTCCTCTCTCTACAAGAATCTCAGGGAGTCCCTCTCCCACTGCAACTCCCAGGTCATTTCCTACTCTATGCTAATTTCTCCCCACCTCCAACTTCCCCAAGCTTATCTCTCCATGCTTCAGTCTCTCTGCCTTTATTCCTAATGAAGGGCTTTTGCCCGAAACGTCGATTTCGCTGCTCGTTGGATGCTGCCTGAACTGCTGTGCTCTTCCAGCACCACTGATCCAGAATCTGGTTTCCAGCATCTGCAGTCATTGTTTTTACCTTGAGATCCAGCCTGAGCCTAATTTAAGAGGGCAGCTGCCTCTCATGATGGTCAGGATTCAAGTGAGTGGAAGAGGTTTCTGACAAGTGTTATGATGCAGAGGTCAAACTTTTCTGTTAATTGAACTCTTACACCAAAAAGGTGTGAGGGTGTGAAAAAGAACTCCTAATTTCCACTATGTAAAGAAAAATAATAATTTATTTGCCTAACTCCAATAGTGAACACTAAACAAAAACTATTCACAAATCCTAGCCCCTTTTCTTAACTACTTATCTGACCTCAACTTTATAAAAATGCCACTCCAATAATACACGTATTAAACATTACATTACATTAACTTGATTAACAAAATCACACTATTTCTGCCTTCTCCACTGTCTTCAGTCTTCCAGCTGCTGATCTCCCTGGGCCTTCTTTCTTTTTACAGCGTATATGTTTTACATGAAAAGGTACCCTTGATAGAGAGTGTCTTCTAATTTCTTTGAGAGCAAGGTTTTAGATGGGCTGTGAGCTCTCCAGCTCTAAGGCAGTTGCTCAGCTGATCGATGGTAGTTGCTTTCTGACCAATTTGCAAAATGTCTGTTTTTTATGCTCCCGTCTTATTGGCCTGATGTTATCAAAACAAAAAATTCTAACTCAATTGGGTTTTAGCATCCTGGGCATAATTAAAACTAATTGGTTAAATTTGAATTGTTGTCAAAACAGCAACCAAAACTCAGGCATCCATTTAACAGCCATTTGCTACATGTATCTATTTTGGAACAGCCCGTCTCCCAGCCTTTCCATTCAGACAGCTGAGGAGGCTGCACTTTAAGTTTATTTCAAAATTCAGAAAATACTTTCTGTTTTAAAGTCAACATACATACTTTTGACTTCATAACGCAAGTGATTGTGGGCCATAAATCAAGTCCTCGTAAAGTGAGGAAGACAAAAAGCTAGAGTTCAGAGCTAGTAGGATAGTCCAGGGTGCATTGGAATTGGACGGGAATTTAGCGAGAGCCAGACTCTCTCCCCATTTACTGCTGCCTCAGGGACCTGGTTTCAATTCCCACCTTGGGCGACTGTCTGTGTGGAGTTTGCACATTCTCCCTGTGTCTGTGCGGGTTTCCTCCGGGTGCTCCGGTTTCCTCCCACAATCCAAAGATGTGCAGGTTAGGTGAATTGGCCATGCTAAATTGCCCGTAGTGTTAGGTGTAGGGGAATGGGTCTGGGTGGGTTGCTCTTCGGAGGGTCGGTGTGGACTTGTTGGGCCGAAGGGATTGTTTCCACACTGAATGGAATCTAATCTAAAAAATCTAATCCTGTGTCTGGGATGAACCAAAGTGCGAAATAGATAGAGCAGAGGTGGCCAGAGTTAGTACAGGATTGGGAACCCACAGAAAAGGAAACTTAGCATAGGCTAGTACAAAATTTATACGCACAGAAAACAGAGGCATCAAAGCTGCATATCGGGTCAGAGGACCCATGAGAGAGAAAGCAATAAGTTGAAAGAAACAATTAGAATATTGGCACTGTACCCAGTGTGGGAGGAGATTTTAAATAAGAGGTGGCCCAGGTGGGGCCACTTTGAAGAAGCACTGAGCGTGGCAAAGGCATAAAATATACTCAGGATGGAGAATTTCAATGTCCATCACCAAGAGTGGCTCAGTAGCAGTATTACTGATCAAGCTGGTCAGGTCCTAAAGGACATAGCTGCTAGACTGGATCTGAGGCAGGTGGTGAGGGACCCAACAAGAGGGAAAATACACTTGACCTCACCTTTACCAATCTGCCAGCTGCAGATTCATCTGTCCATGACAGTATCAGTCAGAGTGACCACTGTACAGTCCTGTTGGAGACAAAGTCCTGCCTTCACATTGAGAATAACCCCCATCATGTTGTGTGGCATCATCGCTCCGCTGAATGGGACAGACTTCAAGCAGATGTGGAAAATCAACTTTGGGCATCCATGAGGTGCTGTGCTCCATCAACAACTGCAGCTGCAGCAGCAGGCCTGTATTCAAACACAATCTGTAACCTCATGGCCTGCCATATCCCCCACTCAACCATTACCATCTAGACAGGGGATGAATCCTGGTTCAATGGAGAATGCAGGAGGGCATGTCAAGAGCAGCACCAGGTATCTCTAAAATAATGTCTCAACCTGATGAAGCTATCAAACAGGACTATTTGCATGCTAAACAGTGTAAGAAACAAGTGATGGACAGAGCTAAGCTCACAACAAGTGGATCAGATTTAAGCTCTGAATGATACTGCAGCCAGTTGGACAATAAAACAACTCACTAGATGAGGAGACTCCACAAGTATCCCCATCCCCAATAATGGAACATGGCAGCGCATCAGTGCAAGTGAAAAGGCTGAAGCATTTCTGGTTGAGATGGTGACAGAGTAATTCTCTCCAGCCAGAGCTCCTCTGCTATGCCCGTTCTTTTCCTTTTTTTCTCTTTGCTTTCAAACTTTTAACTTTAAACTTACTTGGAGGGGAATGCAGGAGGTGACTCCCAGGCTGGAGATCTTTCTAGATGACTCCCAGATTAGGTTGGCGCAGGAGATGGTTCTCTGAGGTGGCTTGGGGAGGCGAATTCCAGCCTGGAGGCTGCAGTGAGGAGGCGAATTCTGGCCTGGAAGTTGCAGTGAGGAGGAGACTTCCGGCCTGGAGGCTGCAGTGAGGAGGAGACTTCCGGCCTGGAGGTTGCAGTGAGGAGGCGAATTCCGCCCTGGAGACTGCAGTGAGGAGGAAAATTCCATCGTAGAGACTGCAGTGAGGAGGCAAAGTCCGGCCTGGAGACTGCAGTGTGGACACAAATTCTGCCCTGGAGACTGCAGTGAAGAGGAGAATTCCGCCCTGGAGACTGCAGTGAAGAGGAGAATTCCGGCCTGGAGACTGCAGTGAGGAGACGAATTCTGGTCTGGAGACTGTAGTGCAGACATGCATTCCGGCCTGGAGGCTGCAGTGAGGAGGTGAATTCCGGCCTGGAGGCTGCAATGTGGAGACCAATTCCAGCCTGAAGGCTGCAATGAGGAGTTAAAGTCTGGCCTGGAGACTGCAGTGTGGACACGAATTCCAGCCTGGAGGCTGTAGTGAGGAGGCACATTCCAGTCTGAAGGCTGCAATGGGGAGGCGAGGCCCTTGTGATTGCCGGCGAGGCCTTAAGTTTCGAAGCCCGGCACAATTTGGAAACTTGGTCTGGTGCGGTCTGGTAGCTCGATGATGGCACTGAGTTGGGTGAAGAGGGCTGTAATTTGAGCACTTTTTTTTTGTTCCTATGCTGGACTTATGTTTATTCTTCTTTTAATCTTCTACCAAATACTTAAGTAACTGTACTATGTGTCTTGTACCTTAGATGGCACCATAAACAGCGACACTGCAAAATTTTCATTGCCCTCATTTGAGTGAATGTGACACTAAGGCTAATTCATTCATTCACAGCAATCTTCAGCCAGAAGTACTGAATGATTGATCCATCTCGGCCTCTTCCAGTGGTCCTCAGCAATATAGATACCAGTTGTCAGCCAACTTGATTCATTCCTCAAAATTTCAAGAAATGATTGGAGGCACTGGACGCCACAATGGCAATGGGCCCTGACAACAGTCAAGCTGTTCCACTGACATCTACCTGATAAATCGAAAATTGCCCAGGTATGTTCTGTACATAAAAAACAGGACAAATCCAACCCTGCCAATTACTGCTCCATCAGCCTACTTTCGATCATCAATAAAGTGATGGGTGGTGTCATCAACAGTGCTATCACCCATCACCTGCTCAGCAATAACCTGCTCAGTGACTCCCAGTTTGGGTTCTGCCAGGGCTACCCAGTTCCTGACCTCATTGCAACCTTGGTTCAAACTGAGATTAAAGAGGTGAGGTGAGAGTGAGAAGCTCTTGACATCAAAGCTACATGTGACCGAGAGGGAATAGCATCACTTCGGCACATGCATTAAAGCCTGGAAGCAGTCACCTACACTGAAGAGCAGATCATCTGGCAACATTTCTGGTGATCAGCATGAAGAGCATCCAGCAGAAGGCGACTGCAAGGGAGTGGCATCACTTCAGTGGACCATCTTGGGCCTGGTGTCAAGGACTGCTTAACTGTAGTTTTTCCCTCCTCCTCTAACTAGAAAAATGGGAAAAGGTGGGGGGAGTGGGTGGTTGAGAGACGTATCATTGTAAAATGTGTTAGTAGCAGAGTAAGTCATAAGATTTTGGCTCAAGAGGCTTCGAAGAACTATGGCTCAGCAAAAAGTATAGGTAAGCTCAGGCAAAGTCTTTTAAAGTTTCCTCTTTAGTCTCACAGCAGTTGAGATGGGAGTTAGGGCAGTCGCATGTTCCTCCTGCAGGGTATAGGAGCTCACGGAGACATCCATCATCCCTGATGACTACACGTGTGGGAAGAGCACCCAGCTGCAGCTCCTGAGAGACCATGTTAGATAGCTGGAGCTGAGCTGGGGCTGGAACTGGAATCACTCAGGATTATTCAAGATGCTGAATGCTTCAGATATAAGAGGTGATCACACCTAAGGTGCAGGCAGAGAGTAGCTGGGTGACCACCAGGAAAGGCAAAGGGAGTAGGCAAAGAGTCCAGGAATCCCCTGTGGTCATTTCCCCTTGAAAATGAGTGTACCATTTTGGATACTGTTGGGGGTCACGGGCTGACCATTCAGGGGAAAGCAGCAGTAGCCAGGTCAGTGCCACTATGACTGGGGCACAGTGGGAAAGGGTAAAGGTAAACAGGGCCTTAAGAATAGGAGATTTGATAGTTGGGGGACCAGCAGGATATTCTGTGGCCACAAACAGGAATCCAGAATTGTGTGTTGCCTTCCGGGCGCCAGGGTCCAGGACATCTCAGAGCAGCTGCTGAACTTTCTCAAGGGGGAGGGTGGGCAGCCAGAAATCATTGTGCACGTTGGCACAAATGACACAGGTAGAAATAAGGATGAGGTCCTGCAGAGTAATTGTAATTGGGAAAAAAGTTAAAAACCAGGACTTTGTTACTTCGGATTACTTCCAGTGCCAAGTGCTAGTGAGGGTAAAACAGGAGGATGTTGCAGATAAATTTGTGGCTAAAGAACTGGTACATGGGACCGGGATTCAGATTTTTAGATCATTTCTGGGGTAGAAGTGACTTATTCAAGAGGGACAGGTTGCACCTGAACCGGAGGAGGACCAATATCTCGATGGCAGGTTTGCTAGTGCTAAAAGGGAGGGTTTAAACTGGTTTGGCATGGGATTGGGATCCTCAGGAAGGCAAGTGTGAATCTGGAAGGAGATATAATAATCAGAAATAGTAAGTTGAAGAATCTGGTCAGGCTAGAACACGACAGGGAGCAAGGAATGACTGTTGGATTAAATTGCATCCATTTCAATGCAAGAGGGCAGATGATAACACCTTGCAAAATGTCCATACTACAGAGGAGGAAGTGCTGGATGTCTTGAAAATACATAAAGGTGGATAAATCCCCAGGACCTGATCAGGTGTACCTTAGAACTCTGTGGGAAGCTAGAGAAATGGTTGCTGGGCCTCTTGCTGAGATATTTATATCATTGATAGTCACAGGTGAGGTGCTGGAAGACTGGAGGTTGGCAAACGTGGTACCACTGTTTAAGAAGGGTGGTAAGGACAAGCCAGGGAACTATATACCAGTGGATCTGATGTTGGTGGTGGGCATGTTGTTGGAGGGAATCCTGAGGAATAGGATGTATTTGGAAAGGCAAGGACTGATTAGGTATAGTTAACATGGCTTTGTGCGTGGGAAAACATGTCTCACAAATTTGAGTTTTTTGAAGAAGTAATAAAGAGGATTGATGAGGGCAGAGTGGTAGATGTGATCTATATGGACTTCAGTAAGGTGTTCAACAAGGTTCCTCAAGAGAGACTGATTAGCAATGTTAGATCTCACCTGTTTTCACATTGTAAGGAATCTAATCTAAACTAGCCATTTGGATACAGAACTGGCTCAAAGGTAGAAGACAGAGGGTGGTGGTGGACGGTTGTTTTTCAGACTGGAGACCTGTGACCAGTGGAGTGCCACAAGGATCAGCGCTGGGTCCTCTACTTTTTGTCATTTACATAACTGATTTGGATGTGAGCAGAAGAGGTATAGGAGGTGTAGTGAACAGCAAAGAGGGTTACCTCAGATTACAACAGGATCTTGACCAAATGAGCCAATGGGCAGAGAAGTGGCAGATGGAGTTTAATTCAGATAAATGCGAGGTGCTGCCTTTTGGGAAAGTAAATCTGAGCAGGACTTATACACTTAATAGTAAGGTCCTAGGGAGTGTTGCTGACCAAAGAGACCTTGGAGTGTAGGTTCATAGCTCCTTGAAATGGAGTTGCAGGTAGATAGGATAGTGAAGAAGGCGTATGGTATGCTTTCTTTTATTGGTCAGAGTTATTGAGTACAGGTGTTGGGAGGTTATGTTGTGGCTGTACAGGACATTGGTTAGGCCACTGTTGGAATATTGCACGCAATTCTGGTCTCCTTCATATCGGGAAGATGTTGTGAAACTTGAAAGGGTTCAGGGAAGATTTACAAGGATGTTGCCAGGGTTGGAGGATCTGATCTATAGGGAGAGGCTGAATAGGCAGGGGCTGTTTTCCCTGGAGCGTCGGAGGCTGAGGGGTGACCTTGTAGAGGTTTACAAAATTATGAGGGGCATGGATAGGGTAAATAGACAAAGTCTGTTCCCTTGGGTTGGGGAGTCCAGAACTAGAGGGTATACATTTAGGATGAGACGGGAAAGATATGAAAGAAACCTACGGAGAAATGTTTTCACACAGAGGGTGGTACGTGTATGGAATGAGCTGCCAGAGGAAGTGGTGGAGGCTGGTACAATTGCAACATTTAAGAGGCATTTGGATGGGTATATGAATAGGAAGTATTTGGAGGGATATGGGCCGGGTGCTGGCAGGTGGGACTAGATTGGGTTGGGATATCTGGTTGGCATGGACAGGTTGGACTGAAGGGTCTGTTCTTAAAGATATGTTGCTGGAAAAGCGGAGCAGGTCTGACAGCATCAAAGGAACAGGAGAATCGAAGTTTCGGGCATAAGCCCTTCTTCAGATTCCTGAAGAAGGACTAATGCCTGAAACGTCGATTCTCCTGTTTCTTTGATGCTGCCTGACCTGCTGCGCTTTTCCAGCAACACGTATTTAAGGTCTGATCTCCAGCATCTGCAGTCCTCACTTTCTCCTCCCTGAAGGGTTTCCATATTATGACTCTATGACAAGTAAGGCCAATCAAGTCAGGGTGTGGATAGATACGTAGGACTGGGATATTATAGCCATTACAGAAACATGGCTAAAGGAGGGACAAGACTGGCAGCTTAATGTGCCATGATACAGGTGCTTTAGACAGGAAGGAGAGGAGCAGGAGTTGCATTTTTGATTAAGGTGAGTATCACAGCAGTAATCAAAGATGAAATAACCAAAGGATCATCCAGTGAGGCCCTGTCAGCAGATGGGAAACCATTACTATCTATACTCCTGCTCAGATTTATTCTCAAAACTGCCCAAGACTGTGAATACGTCATCATGAAGGTCCACTGAACTTCCCCAACTGGGAACATAAGGATTGATGAATTGGCTATGAAGAGTACCCATGAAGGAGAACAATGGCAGCCCAACCCCCACCCCCACCTCCACTCTGGAACAAATAGACACTGTCACTGTAAGCCAAACCAAGTCAAAGATCTGATACAGGCTCAAGGTAACAATTTCAAATTAAAGCAAATACAGGAGGGAATGACCTAGCCACATATGAGTGGAGGACAAATTAGAAGTAAGGATGAAATTGTTCTCAAAGATGGATGGTATGTGATACCAATCCAGGATCGAAATCTAGTGATTTATCAATGACACAATGTCCAGGGTCTTCAAGGGACATAAGTCAGCATGGATCAGTTGGACTGAAGGGCCTGTAGATCTTTGTGACTCAAGCCATGACTGACAAGATTAAGTGATTGTGCTGGTGGCCAGGAATATGAAAAAACATAAACATGTGCAAGAACTATGTAAATTGTTGTGTGGAATAAATGTTCCACTATCGTGTGCTGCTAATGGCAGAAGAGGTTTGAGTGCAAGCCAGTGTATGTAAATAGTCACTAATTCTTAATGTACATATTATGTTATTTGCATCTAGTATTGTTAAGCTTATTGATGTGCATAAGGAAGATAGTGTACAGGATATTGTTTTCTATGTACAGTGGGGAACCCAGATACTCAGTGAGTTAGATTATCTGTCTTGAGACTTGATACATGCCTGAATGAGAGTGTGGTCTGAACCTGTGATTCCATTTTCACTAGACACTTCAAACATTCAGCAGGTTGGATATGGTCAAGTGCCTATTGGCCCAAAATTGGACATTCTAAATTGACCCACAGCTGGAGAAATAAGGCCTGATAGAAAATTGACCAAGCTAAATTAAACAGCAGCTATCATTGAATCATACAGTGCAGAAGAGAACAATCTGTAATGTGGTGACCAGAAGATAAAGATCCCATATACCTTTTTCACCATCCTGCTAACATGCCGTCTCACCTTCAGAGGTCTATGGACAAGCAGTCTGAGGTCCCTTTGTTCCATTTCAGCTACAGGAACCATGGAAACCAAAGTCAAAACGATCACAAAGTTTCAGGGTGAACCAGTTATCAACCCTTGTGCATTGAAGAAGTATCGACAGACCTCCTGGCACCTTAACTTCCAGCCTGATGGCATACACTTTACACCTCCCTGGCATGGCAACAGTGAAGGGTGTTGGTGTGACCCCATTGGATGCTTTACATCACACTCATGACCCCATTGGTCAAAGGCCACAGGTAACTCAAGAAGATCTGAAGTGAGGGGGATAAAAATACACTTCGAGAAGTTCCCCTCTTAGAGAAGACTCACAGCAAGACTTGCGGCAGAAGACCATATGGGAACCTAAGAAGATTCAGGAGGAGAGCCACTCCGACCTGTGGGACCCATCTTCGTGGAAGAGAGCCAGCCCTTTGTCAGAGAGGAAGGAGATTCCAAAGGCCTAGCTCAAACACATAGATCAGTGTGGGTAATACCTTTTCTCAGAGATATAGAGCTTGATAGACAGCAAGTACAGTCTATTTGGGAAATGGTGTTTTTAATAATGAATATTTTGTTAGCATAATCAAATTAAACCACAAATGGAATTCTGTGTCCATTTGTCTGCATCACCAACAAGAATACTTTTTAAGACATAAACTGGTTGAGTTGTTCTAAGCACAGGCAACAAGCATCTGTGGAGAGAAAACAGAGTTGCTTTCTGTCCTCAGATGCTGCCGGACCTGCTGAGTTTTTTCCAGCAATTTCTGTTTTTGTTTATAAAAGGATGTTTTGCTTAGTCATTCTTGGCATTGGTGTAACCACATCTCAAATTGTGTGTGTAGTTTTGGTGTCCTAACTTAAAAACATTGTAGGTGGTTCAGAAGAGGTTTATTAGATTGATACCTGGAATGAGTGAGTTGTCATATGAGGATTCATTGGACAGGCTGAGTTTGTTTCCACTGGTGTTTAGAAGAGTGAGGGATGATGTGATCAAGAATGGTCTTGACAAGGTGGATATATGGGTCCGTCCAGAACTAGGGGACACTGCTTTAAAATTAGGGGTTTCCCTTTAAAACAAAACTTAAGAAAATTTCTTTTCCCTCCAGAAGTTATGCAACTTTCAAACACTCTGCCTCAGTTGACAGTGGAGACTAGTTCATTGAATATTTTCAAGGTAGACGTGGATAGATTATTGTTAGACTGAGAAATCAAGAGTTATTAGGGTTTGATGGGAGTTTAGAAATCAAAACACGAACAGATGTGCTAGGATCTTACTGAATGGCTCAAGTGCCTGAATGTCTATTCCTCCTTCATGTGTTCATGTAGCAGATGCATATTCCTAAGTTTTCTTTCAGAAGTCATGGAAGTAGTTTCGAAAGCTTTACATTCTTAGATCTTTCCCTGTATGAAGCTGAATAGTTTGGGTAAGGTTCATTGGAAAGCAAATAGTACACAGCTTGTGAACAGGATTTTATTCATGTCTATTCCATACTTTCTCACATTTTAGTGTGCTTTGAAATTTCTAAAACATAAGAAAAGTAAGTTTGTTTAATATGACATTTCATTTTCAAATTATTTGATAAGTAAGATATTACAAACTGCTTAACTGTAGAGAATCAAGTGAGCACAGTAGTGCTATTAGGTCAAGACAATTGAATTAGTTTCTGTGCAATGTGAAATAAGTTTTCACTCCTACAGCTGAGTATTTCTGATATGACTCCAAAAGTAAAGTCCTTGAAGCCAAACATCTTTTTGAATTTGGGGTCAAAAAACACTCAAAGAAAACATGTGGGTCTTTGACTTTTCCTTCCTTTTTGAGACAGATAATGTAAAAATAATATAATAACAAATAATTAACCAGGAAATATAGATTTCAATTACTGCAATTACAGGAAAGGCAAGTGTTTTAGAAACGCCAAATCTCAAAAGTCCAAAAGTTACAGTACATATAATTTTTGGATATATTGTTGGAAGTTATTGTCAATGGTTCTAACAAAGATTTACAACAATAATTGTTACAGTAATATATTAACATTCCTAATTTTAATTTAGCACACCCAGTGGGAACAGGGTTAATATTAATCAGAGACCCATTTTACATTTCTTTAGTCTCCATTGAAGGTGATGGAATATTAAATTAGATGAGGCTTCTCAACTGACTACATTCTCATGGGCATGTTAGAATAGGATTGAGGTTGAGAATTCTGTCAGCTCACCTTGAAGAAACTGTAATTTTCTACCTAAATTTTTAATAATTTTATTCCTAAAAGACTAGGATGGGGCTTACAATCATAAATCAACCCAATATAATTTATTTTCATCCCTGGCTCAGTTTCTTGAATCACGTATGATTAGATGGTCACAGAACACTTGAGCTTAGTCTTTCTTGAGCAATTGAGAGCCAACCAAAGGGTTCCTTTCAAAAGAAAATCAAAGGTAGTGCAATAATAGCCCCTACACGGAACAGTGAGAAAGTGAAGTTAGCATTAAAGAGGCTTCGAAGATTTGCCCGGAGCAAATAAGAAGTCTCAACCAACATCTAAGTTCCTCAACATAGTGAATAGATACTTTTAGCACACACTCCATTTGTGTTATGTGCATCCATTCCAACTATTTCTCTGATCCACCCACCACGGTTTGACAAGGGGAACTAAAGAAGCAGGCAGACAAGATGGAATTGGTTGAAAAATTGGGGTGAATATCGTACTCACCTCAGCACATACTTGCAATTGCGTAGAAGAAGTGACCAAGGTGGAATGTAGTTGCAATTGGGCAGTGGTAAACTACAACACCTAATTTTATATTATTTTCTAATAGCATAGCTGAGCAACCAATCCTGCCACGGGATAGAGAGTACAGATTTTGATAAAATGCTTTTATATGTTATCCTTTATAACCTGTGGATTTATTATGTGATATTTAACTCCTGGCAAATTTTAGCATTTAGCTCATTGAATATCAAACAATAAATTGTTTTCTTACAAACACTGAATGTTCAGATTTTTACAAATTTCAGGTAACTAAGTTATATTTTTAATCTCAATGTACCTTCTAAATTCTATGCATGAATACCTATTGTATTTTTAGACATGAGGAATACATGAATTTCAAGTATTGCCCAAGCCTATGGATATATGTTTTCTACAATATAGAAGCAAATAAGAATGCAAAACTAAATACAATTCTGGCTATGTAACAAAAATTATTTTCTCCAAAAATATCAGTAAAATGAACAGCACAAATGAAAAATTATTGTTGTAACTCCCCTCACGAGAACTTCCAGAAACCGAAGGAGGATTTTTATCTACAAAAGAAGAAAGAAAACTTGAGAATTATTTTTTAAGATTTTCAAGATCTGAATATAGTTAACATTGTAAAAGATGGTTAACAGAGAATGCCCAAAATCTAAAACAGAAATATTGCACGCATTTATTGGTTTTGTCACCATCAGGAAGGGAGCATTTACCCATCTTCCCTATCAGGCACTGAATCATCTTCTCTATCAGGCACTGACTGTCCACCATATATTTTCAGCAATGTTTGCATGACACACATACATTTGTTTATCTTAAAAGAACATTAAGACTTTTTGTTTAGAGTCATAGAGTCATAGAGATGTACAGCATGGAAACAGACCTTTCGGTCCAACCTATCCATGCCAACCAGATATCCCAACCCAATCTAGTCCCACCTGCCAACACCCGGCCTGTATCTTTCCAAACCATTTCTATTCATATACCTATCCAAATGCGTCTAAAATGTTGCAATTGTACCAGCCTCCACCACTTCCTCTGGCAGCTCATTCCATACCCGTACCACCCTCTGCGTGAAAAAGGTTGCCCCTTAGGTCTCTTTTATATCTTTCCCCTCTCACCCTAAACCTATGCCCTCTAGTTCTGGACTCCCCAATCCCAGGGAAAAGACTTTGCCTATTTACTCTACCCATGCCCTTCATAATTTTGTAAACCTCTATAAGGTCACCCCTCAGCCTCTGACGCTCCAGGGAAAACAGCCCCAGCCTGTACAGCCTCTCCCTTTAGCTCAGATCCTCCAACCCTGGCAACATTCTTGTAATTTTTTTCTGAACCCTTTCAAGTTTCCCAACATCTTTCCAATAGGAAGGAGACCAGAATTGCAAGCAATATTCCAATAGTGGCCTAACCAATGTCCTGTACAGCTGCAACATGACCTCCCAATTCCTGTACTCAACACTCTGACCAATAAAGGAAAGCATACCAAAAGCCTTCTTCACTATCCTATCCACCTGCGACTCCACTTTCAAGGAGCTATGAACCTGCACTGCAAGGTCTCTTTGTTCAGCAACACTCCCTAGGACTTTACCATTAAGTGTATAATTCTGGATTAAAGGTGCTGGAAGTTCAGGCAGCATCCAAGGAGCAGTAAAATCAACGTTTCAGGCAAAAGCCCTTCCATTAAGTGAATAAGTCCTGCTAAAATTTGCATTCCCAAAATGCAGCACTTCGCATTTATCTGAGTTAAACTCCATCTGCCACTTCTGAGCCCATTGGCCCATCTGGTCCAGACCCTTTTGTAATCTGAGGTAACCCTCTTCGCTGTTCAGACATATCTCTGGCATGACAGAACTTTCACTGTCTGTAACTTTGAATGATCTTCTGGCCTTCAAATCACTTATGATAAGTTGGCTATACCTTTGACCTCATAAAATATTTGCTTGAAACAAGTGTGTACGAATTTTCCATGCTACTTTAAAATAAATTGTCAGTTTCTTGAGCTTCATATGTTCCATGAGCTTCTAGATAAGGAGCACATACATTTTAAATTTGTTGTGAAATCTCTCCATGGCTCTTCTCTGCTTATGTTCTCATACCTAAAAACCTTTGATATACCTACACTCCTCCATTTCTGGACTTTTCAGCATCCTTGAGTTCAATTGCTACATCACTGGCAGCCATGCTGGGCTCTGGAATTTCAACTGTAAAATTTCCACCATTCTTTCTTTGTTTAAGATGCTCCTTAAAATTATGTCTGCTGCTGTAGTATGCCTTTATGTAGCTTGGTGTAACATTTTGTGTGAAATGTTCCTGTGAAATGCCTTGCAATGTTTTATTATACTGAAGACATATAAACAGAAGCTTTTTTGTTGTTTTGTTCATGGCCAATACATTTCAGCTGGGAGCATTATGGTCTCTGTGTTTCTGGTTTAGGAATGCAAATGGGGAAGGGTTTGCTCTTCTTTCTGTGGCCCTTCTGGAAATGGTGGATGCTTGACAATTTCTCATGGAATTGAGTTAATTTGTTGACACTCATATTTGAGAATAGCTACTCGGTATCAAAAGACTTCTGATATTTGTGAAACAGCACCCGTATAAAAGTGGAACACTTTCAAGAGAGGAGAAAATTTAGTGGAGAGAATTATTAGAAAAAATATAAAGAGATTGATATCTGTTACAACAACACAGCGGATGCATTGATTCTATTAATTTCTTTGTTTTCAACACTTACTCAGAACAGTGGAATACGAAATTTTAAATCCATAGGCGAATTGTGTGTGCTTATGTCGAAATTCTAAAATAATTGAACGTCCAAATGAGGTAAAGTTGAAAGGCAATACTTGATCACAATATATTCCGGCATTAACAGGAGGAGAACGAGCAGCATCACGAATCACCAAGTAATTCTCTGTGCAGTTTGCACTGTTTTCAATATCAAGTTTTTCAATTTTCAAGATTATCTATAAAACAAGAACATAAAGAACTTCAAATATGATGTAATTTGGAATTATTTATCCATAATAAGCTTTGGCTGCAGTTAGTGCTAAAATTTTGAGTTTCTTTCTGAACCATTTGCATTTGAACCAATTCAAAATCTGCTCTGAATGTTAAAGACTTTTATAAAACATATTGGCCCAGATGGTCCAGTCAATGTTGATGCTGTGTGTATAGATAGTGACTGCAAAGCTCTCTGCAACAAGACCATTATCCAATTTTTCAGCAGTATCTTTTGATCCTGTCTGAAGCACTGATAGATTAATGCATGGAGAGGATCATAAATGCAAGAAAAAGCAGAGAAAAATAGTTCATTCCCTTTAAGTGACAGTACCTGCCATATTCCAATTGGTTTTTTGAAGATTTCAAATCTTTTGTTCAATAAGTAGGTGAATGAATGAATGAGTGAGTCAGTGGTGACTAGATGTAGAAGGTAAAGTCACCCTAGTCTTACTGGAACAAAGGACTGCTCTATTATTATAGAGAGATGAGTTGTGGTGGCTTACCCTGATGGACACACCACTTCTCAGGTGAGTAGGGCAGAGGTGGAGAAGAAGTCCTTCATGTTTACCACTGCCAGAAATTGAACACATGCTGTTGGCATTACACTACATTAAAGACCCGCCATCCAATAGGTGGGAAATTGGATGACTAGGTGAGTGAGTGGGTAATCGGCTCAAGTTGGTAAATAGGTGGCTGGAGGTATGGTGATTAATTGGGTGGTTGAAACGTTTGTCATGGGGAAAATCAAATGATTGGGGTGTGGTCAGATTGGGAGGAGATAGTGTTATATTGGGTATGGGGGTGACTGTCATGATCAGTTGTAGTGCTCAGCACAGTTATCACCAACTTAGAACAGGTACTAACAAGAATGATCTTTCCTGAGCAAGCATCAAGGTAAGTTCCCTATTTCTGGACCAGGTTTCTGCATGAAATGCTAGCTTCCCTGTAGGCAGTGAGAGAATTAGCAAGAAGGGAAAATAACAGGAAGCATTAACTCTGGAGTGAAACTCAGCTTCTTCACAGAGGGGTCCCAGGGAATGGAAATTTGCCCACAAGGAAGTTACATTTTGAAGGCAATTAAAGTATATATGTGTTTGTTTTGATGCTCATCTCCAAACATGTTCAATCTCTAACAATCTAGATCAGGGGTGGGCAATTAATTCTTCCAAAAGGCCACATGAGAAACCTGAGTTGTGTTGGAGGGCCGAACCAACAATAAGTTGAACATAATTCTGCTCAGTATTAATTTTCTCCCATTGTAAAAAGTACAATTATATAGTTTTGCACTGAAAATTATAATCAAAAGAATAAAGATATTCTGTTACAATAAAGATATGAAATTGTGGAGTAGGTCAAATATAGAAGAAATAAAAAATAAAATCAATAATTTCAGTATTTCATTTTATTTTTAATGTTAATCTCACAAACCAATAATGAAAAGTTGTTTCATTATTGTTCAGTATTACAAACAACAAACAACTGTATACAAAAAGCAATAAGTGCTTTTGATGTTTTTCAGTTCATTTTACTTGTTTAGTGAGAAAAAATCCAGTCTGTTTTGGGCTTGAACAAGTGCACTGTAATCTGAGTTGAATGTCTGAGGTGGAAGGACAGCTGAGAGATGATCATCAGTGATAGAGGATCTGTAGTTGGATATGTTGAACTTCATCACTGAGAATGTCTGTTCACATATATAGGTTGATCCAAAGAGGACTAGAATCTTCTGAGCATGCCTCCTCATGTGTGGAAAGTTCTCCTCTTTGAGGGAAGAGTAAAAATCAAGCAGTAAGACTGACCTAAAGTACTCTGCCAGAAGTGTGTCAGACTGCAGGTCAATGAATTCAAGCTGAACATCACTAGGTGCATTCTCCACATTGCATGTAAATGGGGAAAAAAATCATGTGCATTTCATTCTCAACAGTTTTAAAGTCTTGGAATCACCTTGAAAATTCACCATGCAGTGCTTCTAACATAGATCAGTACCTGTGGAAGTAATCAGCTGAAGGTGCAGCTTCCTTCAGTGTTGGCAAGTGGGAGAATGTTGTCCTCCATTTGGCTTGAGAGAAGCTGCAACTTTCTCATAAAAGCCTTCACCAAGTTGTACATTTCATGCACAAAAAGGCCCTTGCACTGCAGTTTCACATTTAGTTCATTCATAAGTGCAGTCACATTAACAGCAAAACCAAGGCCTGCAATCCAGTCTGCATCTGAAAGCTCTGGAATGCCATTCCCTTTCTTCACAGAAATCTTGAATCTCTTCTTTCAGGTCCCATACACTTTTCAACATTTTGCCCAGGCTGAGCCACCTGACAACTCATTTTCCTCCAAAAGTGCAATAAACTGCCTGTGATTCAAAGCTCTTGCCCTGATGAAGTAACGTCAACCACATGGTTAATTTTTAACACTGACTTACACGACACTTCCTGATGTATAATACAATGCAAAGTACCAATTTTTGTTCAGGGTCAATTTCTGTCACTTTATCCGGCATTTTCTTTAAGAGTCCAATATTTATTCCAGTTAGATTTGGATAACCATCCGTTGTCACACCTGCCAGCTTTTCCCATTTTAGTCCCAACATGTCCAAACATGCATTTACCTCCATCAACAAACTATTACCAGTTGTTGTTCCTTTCATTGACTGCATGGCTGCCAGCTCCTCCATGATTTTAAAGTCCTTAGTTATCTCAGGTACGAAGATGAGTAGGTGGGCTGGGTCATGTATGTCACAGCTCTCATCCAAAGCCAAGGAAAAAAAGTCAAAGTTGACCGTTCTGTGCTGCAGCTGAAGCTCCAGATTTCTCACGATGTCCCCAATCTTTCTCATTGCAGTGCATCGGGAGAGGGGCACATTCTCAAATGCCTCCTTCTTCTCTGGTCATATTAGTTCTGCAGAGTCCAACAAGCACTCCTTAATAAACTCTCCATCAGAAAATGGTTTACTGTTTCTGGCGATTTTGTGGGATATGATATAACTTGTCTGTGCAGCTGCATCTCTGGATATGTGAAGTTTAGTAAAAGGTCTTTGCTGGTTATGCAGCTTAGCTAGCAAAGCATCCGACTCCCTTGCCCGCTCTTGATCAGACAAGTTGTTGTACTTCTCGGCGTGTTTGGTCATGTAGTGGCGATTCAAATTATAATTCTTGGACACAGCGACCTGTGCACGACAAACCAAGCACACGTTTTTACCTCTGATTTCTGTAAATAAATATATAGCAGTCCATTTCTTGTTAAAAACGCAGCATTCCATATAGACCTTCCTTTTTTTTGGCGTCAGCTTACATTTTGAGAGCTAGCCAGCAAGCATCACTTTTAGCTGTTCATGCACACACGCACGGGCATACACACGCATGTGCGTACATAAGTAAATTTTAAAAAATCATTTTCAAAACAAAAGCAACACAGTTGTATTGCGTGCATACTTTTTCATTTATGTTCTAATTTAAGATTGACCTCATGCGGGCCTGACAGGAATGACCAAAGGGCCGGACTGGTCTCCTTCCTATCGGAAAGATGTTGTGAAACTTGAAAGGGTTCAGAAAAGATTTACAAGGATGTTGCCAGGGTTGGAGGATTTGAGCTATAGGGAGAGGCTGAACAGACTGTAGCTGTTTCCCTGGAGCATCGGAGGCTGAGGGGTGACCTTATAGAGGTTTATAAAATTATGAAGGGCATGGATAGGATAAATAGATAAAGTCTTTCCCCTGTGGTGATGTCAGGCAATGTGGCTCTATGGTGCGATTTGGCTTGAATGACTATGCCTGGCTGGTGTTTGACTAGATTTTGGGACATTGATTTATATATATATCATTTCTGATGCCGTGGTCAATTCTGGGCTCTGCCCAACTTAATTTTTCAACAATAATTTGGTATAACTGATTGATTTGTTAGCCAATTTCAGAGGTCAAACAAGTTGCTATTGGTCTGAAGTCACATTTTGGACTTGCCAAAGTGTATTATTTTAATCACAATTAATGTGTGTGTGTGAGAGAGAGAGAGAGAGAGAGCGAGAGAGCAAGAAAGAGAGAGAGTAGCTGTTTATTGTAATTTCTACCGTATACAACTGATACGGTAAAAACGAGACAGCGTTCCTCCAAGGACTGAGGATGCTACATGGACAGCACAAACCACAAAGCATAAAATGCATAAGAAGTGCACAACACGAAAGTTACAGTGTAATAGAAGAATGATAAATAATAGACATTGTTCTAGCAGCAATTCAAAGTCGTGTAAAGAATTTCAGATGTGAAAGAGTCCAATCAGGAGGCTGACGGCTTGGGGAGACCGAATGTTGCAATGTCTTCTGCCAGATGGCAAGAGGGAGAAGAGTTTGAGTGAGGGGTGTGTGGGTTCTCCACAACGCTTTTACCCTTTCGGATGCAGCATGTGTTGTAAATGTCTGTAATGGAGGGAGAGAGGGATGAGATGATAGTTTCATGATACGATTATGGTGGCTAACTTTCAATTCAATTTGAAATAAGTAATTGAAGTTCCATCAGCTGCCTCAGGACTTAAACACATGACACCTGTAAAATTAGTCTGGGTCTCTAGACTAGTGACGCATTTATTTTTATTCACTCACGGACTTAGCATTAATTGCCCGTCCCCAGTTGCTCTTGAGAAGTGGTGGTGATTACCATGATACCAATGCCTATCACGAAATACCATGAATGCTGGTGGGCAATTAAACAAAGAACCAGAAGAGGAGGCACCAAAAATCTCCATCCTCAATTGTGGAGAGCTCAACACATTAGTGTAAAAGACAAGGCTGAAGTGTGCAATCAACTTTAGCCAGAAGTGCAAAGTGGATAATTCATCACAATTTCCTCCTAAAATTCCCTGTATTAAAAATGTTAATCTCCAGACAACTGAATTCACTCCACGTGATATTAAGAAACAGCTACAGGGACTGAATACAGCAAAACTACGGGCCTGACAGTGGGGAGGACTCAATGCATCAATGTTTACTACTTGGCCTCCCAGATAGTGTTCCAACTTGTAATTATTTGCACTCAGTATTAGAGCCCACCACTGAATTCAGCCTGAAACTATGGACGGCACTGCCTTGTCATCTTTATGTAGACTTAACAGGGGTTTGTTGTCCATTATTTTTACAAATTTATGTCTGTAGAGACCTATTTTTGAATTTAAGTGCAATTCAGGATCTACCCTGAAAAAAAATAGAATATGTAGTTTACTCTTTGAGCTATATAAATCTAAAACTGAGTGTATATTCATTTTGTCCTTCACTCACCAAATTTCAGTGTGATACATATGAGTGCACATTATTCTCATGGCCTTGATGTCCAGATTGTAGTTTGGGACTAGCAATCATTTACAATCTATTAACTGAATATCTGTGAGGTCAATGTGCTATTTGGACTTCATTATCTTCATTTGGGAGAACACTGTGTCACATGTGGAGTTAAAATAAACTTGTAAAATACAAGATGATTGGAGCTCATGAGCCTCTAAAAATTGTTGTCCCTTGACATGACTTGCAGCTCAATACCATTCTATATAATCATTAGATCCACATCAACTCCACTGTTTTATAAATCAAACGTCTGATGGGATCTGACAGCCAAACCACCAATGTCTGCTTGAAGGAATGGATTTGAGAAAAAACGTAATTTGTCCATTACATTTAATTCCTGAAAACAACTGTTGAATTGCTCTGATAAATTCTTCATGCATGCACAGATTTTCTCCGGAAACCCATTTTTCTCTGTCATTGATTTCTTTCTGATATTTTCTCCACACTTCCCGGACTGCTGCAGCATTTTATTTTTAATGGGAGGGACAACAGATCCAGTTTCAATTTGAATGCATCCACAGTGCTGATCATATGTGCTAAATCTTAGTCCTTTCCTTACAGTTCATAGTTCAGTTCTTCAGCTTTGATGTCATTCGAAGTCAATCAACCACACGTTATTTGACAGCTCACTTCATTCCTTGATTTAAGAAAAGTAACAATTCAGGCATCAAATCTTTGTAGGATCTTTTTTGACTTCACCACCTCATATCAACGTGAAGGATTAGCTCACCACAGAAACACTGAGAGTAAGGATTTAAACAAATGATTCTGAGGGGTTCTTGCCAAAATTAAGTTTATAGTCTTAACAACAAATTTTAAAACATGAAAAAAGCACATAAATTCATTTGATCATGTTTGGTGGAGGATTATACAGTGATAAAAGCCTACATTCGTACCAGGAATGGCTAGTGCATTAGCAGTTCTGATGGAAATCAGTTTCTTGATTGGAATGATTTTTTCAAGCACCTGTCTTTCAATTGTTTGATTTATTGTCACATATACTGAAGTACAGTGAAAAGTTTTATTCATGAGCAGTACACACAGAACTTCGTAAGCCAGGATGTACAGATCAAAAAGACTTAGAGGCAAACAGGTAACATTGTACAGAATGTGCGCTGGGCAAGATCAATGTTGAATTTGTTGCATGTATCCTTACCCTCATTCTCTCCTTAAGAGACAAAAGTTATGTCCTTAAAAACTATACATCACAAAAACAATCACATGGGCTGTGTGTGCCATGTCGATGAATTCATTGAACTGCAATGGGAAATATTCACAGTCTTCAAGATCGGTTGTAGTTACCAAAAAAATCTTGGAAAAGATTACAAGTGGCTGCCACAGTTGAAGCACCATGTGACATGCTCTGATCGTTACTTTTTCTTCTTTGCTTTTAAAATCTTTGCATTAAGAGTCAACAGCCACAGTCATTACTTCTTTAATTACAAGACCGTTTGTGACTTATGTTTTGCCAGATGATTATAAATGTGAAATGAGGCTTCAGCGCAGACCCTACCATTTGCTGCTGGTTCAGAATAAAATGATTGGTGAGTTTTAAAGCAAACTTCAGCTTGTCAACTTTCTTTGTCTGAGGTATACTGTTCATGGAAAAATTATCCTTGAATTTATGGTACATCATTGTGTGGTATTGTTCTAAATTCCTGTTCTGAATTTGCTAACACATTAGGCAAACACTCTCATCTTTTACAGTTGTGAACAGGAATTGATTTTCCTTTTCTGTGGGAAAGTTGGACATTTTTGATTTCTTTTTAGATGATGATCACTCATCATTACTGCTTCACCTTGTCGACTGTTACATCACTGCCACTGTCATGCTTCAAGTCAGCCTCTGGATCTGTGCCTTTGGAATATCCAGAATGCTGCTGGCTGCTTTCAAGTGTGGAAGCACAGAGATCACTTCTTGGTCATGATGTGTTTCTAGGACCTACTGGATTTATTGACTCAACAGCTGGAGAAAAAAAAACTGCAGGTCTACAGAGAACAGGTAGAGCAGTGGGACAAGTTAACCTATTCTTGCAGAGACTCTGCATAGTTATTGATGCATTGAATAGCCTTTATTTCTAGTACTTCACACAACAGCTCCCAGTATGTTTCTTATGCATTTGTTTGCATTGCCAACACAAAACATACTTTATCCTGAAATGAGAGTGCATCTGGTCCAAACTGTAACACAGTGTCATAGAGTCATAGACATATATAGCATGGAAACAGATCCTTGCCGACCAGATATCCCAGCCGAATCTAATCCCATTTGCCAGCACCCAGCCCATATCCCTCCATACCCTTCCTATTCATATACCAATCCAGATGCCTTTTAAATGTTGCAATTGTAATAGCCTCCACCACTGTCAGCTCATTCCATTCACCACTCTCTGCGTGAAAAAGTTGCCCCTGAGTTCTCATTTATATCTTTCCCCTCTCACCCTAATCCTATGCCCTCTAGTTCTGGATTCCCTCAACCCAGGGAAGGGCCTTGCTTATTGACCCTATCTATGCCCTGCATCATTTTATAAACCTCTATAAGGTCACCCCTCAGCCTCCGACGGTCCAGGGAAAACATCCTCAGCCTGTCCAGCCTCTCCCTATAGCTCAAATTCTCCATACCTGACAACATCCTTGAAAATCTTTTCTGAACCCTTTCAAGTTTCACAACATTGTTCCGATAGGAAGGAAACCAGAATTGTACGCAATATTACAAAAGTGGCCTAACCAATGTCCTGTACAGCTGCAATATGACCCATCCAACTCCTGTACTCAATACTCTGACCAATAAAGGAAAGCACACCAAACGCTTTCTTCACTATTCTATCTACCTGCGACACTACTTTCAAGGAGCTATGAACCTACACTCCAAGGTCTCTTTGTTCAGCAACACTCCCTAGGACCTTACCATTAAGTGTATAAGTCCTGCTAATATTTGCTTTCTCAAAATGCAGTATCTCACATTTATCTAAATTAAAATCCATCTACCACTCCTCAGCCCGTTGGATCATCTGATCAAGATCCAGTTGTAATGTGAGGTAACCTTCTTCGTTGTCCACTACTTCTCCAATTTTGATGTCACCTGCAAACTTACCAACTCTAACTCCTAAGTTCACATCCAAGTGATTTATATAAATGACAAAAAGTAATGGACCCAACACCGATCCTTGTGGCACTCCACTGGTCACAAGCCTCCAGTCTGAAAAACAACCCTTCACCATCACCCTCTGTCTTCTACCTTTGAGCCAGTTCTGTATCCAAATGGCTAGTTCTCCCTACATTCCATGAGATCTAACCTTGCTAACCAGTCTCCCATGGAGAACCTTGTCTAATGCCATACTGAAGTCCATATAGATCACATCTACTGCTCTGCCCTCATCAATCCTCTTTGTTCCTTCTTCAAACACCTCAATCAAGTTCGTGAGACATGATTTTCCATGCAGAAAGCCATGTTGACAATCCCTAATTAGTTCTTGCCTTTCCAAATACGTGTAAATCTTGTCCCTCAGAATTCCCTCCAACAACTTGCTGACCACCGACAGCAGGCTCACCAATCTGGCTTGTTCTTACCACCTTTCTTAAATAGTGGCACCACATTAGCCAACCTCCAATCTTCTGGCACCTCACCTGTGACTAGCAATGATACATATATGTCAGCGAGGGGCCCAGCAATCACTTCCCTTGCTTCCCACAGAGTTCTAGGGTACACCTGATCAGGTCCTGGTGATTTATCCACCTTTATGTGTTTCAAGGCATCCAGCACTTCTTCCTCTGTAATACTGGCATTTTTCAAGATGTAACCATCTATTTTCTGACTTTCTATATGTTCCATGTCCTTCTCCAAGTAACACTTATGCAAAATATTCATTTGGTATCTCCCCCATCTCCTGTGGCTCCACACAAAGGCCACCTTGCTGATCTTTGAGGGACCCTGTTCTCTCCCTAGTTACCCGTTTGTCCTGATGTACATGGAAAAACCCTTTGGATTCTCTTTACCCTATTTGCCAAAGCTATCTCATGTCCCCTTTTTGCCCTCTAGATTTCCTTCTTAAGTGTACTCTTACTGCCTTTATACTGTTCTTAGTACTCACTCAATCTATCCTGTCTATACCTGACATGTTTCCTTCTTTTTCTTAACCAAACCCTCAATTTCTTTCGTCATCCAGCATTCCCTACATCTACCAGCCTTTCCTTTCACCCTTTACAGGAATATACTATTTCTGGACTCTCGTTATCTCATTTCTAAAGGCTTTCCATTTTCCAGCTGTCCCTTTACCTGCGAACATCAGTCCCCATCAGCCTTTGAAAGTTCTTGCCTAATTCCATGAAAACTAGACTTCCTCCAATTTTGAACTTCAACTTTTAGATTTGATCTATCTTTTTCCATCACTATTTTAAAACTAATTCAATTATGGTCACTGGCCCCACTCCCCCACTGACACCTCAGTCACCTGCCCTGCTTTATTTCCCAAGAGTAGTCAAGTTTTGCACCTTCTCTAGATACATTCACATACTGAATCAGAAAATTTTCTTGGCCACATTTAGCAAATTCCTCTACATCTAAACCCTTAACACTATGGCAGTTCCAGTCTAAATTTGGAAAGTTAAAATCCCCTACCATAACCATCCTATTATTCTTACAGATAGCTGAAATCTCTCAATTTGTTTCTCAATTTCCTGCTGACTATTAGGGGATCTATAATGCAATCCCAATAAGATGAGCATCCCTTTCTTATTTCTCAGTTCCACCCAAATACCTTCCTTGGATGCATTTCCGGGAATATCCTCCCTCAGTACAACTGAAATGCCAAACATGATCAAAAACACCACTCCCCCTTCTCTCTTACCTCCCCCCAGCCTTTCTGTCCTCCTGTAGCATTTGTATCCTAGAACATTAAGCTGACAGTCCTGTCCACCCCAAGCCACATTTCCGTAATTTCTATGATATCCCAGTTCCATGTTCCTGACCATGCCCTGAGTTAATCTGTGTTCCCTGTTAGGCCTCTTGCATTGAAATAAATGCAGTTTAATTTATCAGTCATACCTTGTTTTCTGCTTTGTTCCTGCCTGCCCTGATTGTTTGACTCACTTCTTTTCTCAACTGTACCAGTCTTAGATTGATCTCTTTCCTCATTATCTCCCTCCCACTTCCCCCACCTTACTACTAGCAAATCTCCATGTCAGTATATTAGTCTCCTTCCAAGTCAGGTGCAATACTTTCCTTCTGGTACTGGTCGCTTATACCCCAGAAGAGATTCCAATAACCCAAAAATGTGAATCCTTCTCCCATACTCCAGCTCCACAGCCACGCATTCATCTGCTCTATCCTCCTATCCCTACCCTCATTAGCTCGTAGCACCAGGAGTAATCCAGATATTACTACCTTCAAGGACCTCCATTTTAAATTCCTGCCTAACATTCCGTACTCCCCCTTCAGAATTGCATCTTTTTCCCTTCCTATGCCATTGGTTTCAATGTGTGCAATGACCTCCTGTTGGTCTCTCTCCCCTTTGAAAACATTCTGCACCCTCTCTGAGACATCCTTGATCCTGGCTCCAGGGAGGCAAAACACCATTCTGATTTTTTGCTGCTGGCCATAGAAACATCTGTCTGTACCTCTGACTGGAGAGTCCCCTTACATAATCAATTGCTTGGAACTGATGTATCCCTCATTACATTAGAGCCTGTCTCGGTACCAGAAACTTAGCTGTTCATGATACATTCCCCTGAGAAGCCATCATTCACTACATTTTTCAAAGCAACATACTTGTTTGAAATGGGGAAACCAGAGTCTAGATTAGAGTGGTGCTTGAAAAGCACAGCAGTTCAGGCAGCATCCGAGGAGCCCATTTGTTTGAAATGGGGTTAGCCACAGAAGACTCCTGCACTACCTGCCTATCTCTATTACCTTTCCTAGAGTTAACCCCTCTTTGTGACTGTATCTGTGACTTTTCTCCCTTCCTATAACTATCTTCCGTCACACCCTCTTACTCTTGTAAATTCCTCATTGCCTCTAACCGATCCATTCATTCCGATAGAATTCACAATCAATGGCATTTGTTGCAAATATAATCCTCAGTAACACATAAACTCTCACATCCAACAAGAAGAGCATATCACTCGTAATGAAATATGACTTTACATTTGAACTTCCCCTCTGGAAGGATGCTATCTTCTTAAAACTATACACAAACAACTCATACAATGTAAGTAATTTTAAATACCCCAAAGAAGAATATTTGCAAGTACACATTTAATGCTATCACATTTTTAATAAAAATACATAGAAACACATGTCCAGTGCGATGCATTTACTATTAAATGTAATTTATCTACTTGTTCTTGTTACTGTCTCAGTGATGTCAGCGCTCAAAATGACTAGCTGCCAACATGCAGGCATTTCCTGGATTAGGTTAAATCTTCTTTGATAGGAGTTTAATTTGAGATGGACTTGTTGAATGTCCTACTTTCTATGTTGCAGCACTGGCAGCCCAGCTCTGTAACCCTACAATTACGTGGTTGGATTAGAAGCTCATGGATAGAAGATCAGTTGACTAAGAGAGAAGAGAAATAAATAGATCTTTTTCAGGTGGCAGAATGGCACGTATGGGTGCCACAGGAGTTGATGCCAGGGCCTCAAGCATACAAAAGGATGTAGATAGAGCTAGGCCCATTACTATTTTTTATCTATATCAGTGATTTGGATGAGAATGTACAAGGCATGATTAGTAAGTGTTATGAAGTTGAAGGCATGTACTATACTTTTAAGAAAGAGTGAATGCTGTTGTGAACTGAGAGATTATACCTATGTTTATGACTAGTTGGCAGTCCAGAGTGTACTGGAAAATTGAAAATATGTAACATTTGGCTGTGAAATGGATACCTGAGTTTTGGTTGCTGTTTTAACAACAACTTGAATTTAACCAATCAGGTTAAACTATGCCCCATGATACTAAAACCCAATTGCATTTGAATTTATTGTTTTGTCGACATTGAACCAATGAGATGATCTGACGTTGCGGATATAAAAATGTGGACATTTTGAAAATTAGAGAGAGAGACCAACTGCCATCGAGATCCATCCAAGAAATTAGGAAACACTCTCTATCAAAGGTACCTTTTCACATGAAACATACTCGCAGTAAAAAGAAAGAAGACAACTTGGAGAATTCAGCAGGTAGAAGAGTGATGTCACAGAAGACAACAGCGGTTGTGTAGTTTTGAAATTAAGTTGATGTAATTTTTATAAGTGTCTTATTGAAATAGCATATTGTTAATGAGTTGGAAGCAGGGAATAAGCAGTTAGAAGAAAAGGGGTCTGAGAGTTGTGAATAGTTGTTGTTTAGTGTTCATTCTTAGAGTAAAAAAAAGTTGTTATTTTCTTTAAACATTGAATTTGGGAGTTCTCTACCATTCATATTTTAACAAATTATGACGCAAGGTGAGCTTTTCTGGTTTTTTGTGGTTTTTTGTGACACTGCTGTGTCATAACAAGTTGCCGATGGCACTAAAATAGGCAGCATCGTGGACAGTGAGGATGCTGATCAGAAATTGCAGCAGTACCTTGATCAGCTGGGGAAGTGAGCCAAGAAATGGCAAATGGAGTTTAATATAGATAAGAGTGAGGTCTTGCATTTTGGAAAGTCAATCAGGGTAGGAGTTTCATGGTGAATGGTAGGGCCTTGAAGAGCGTAGTGGAGCAGAGGGATCTTGGAATTCAGGAGCACTATTCGGTGAAGGTTCAGCTATTGGTTGACAGGCTAGTGAAGAAGGCTTTTGGCACACTGGCCTTCATCACAGCATGGTGGCACAGTGGTTAGCACTGCTGCCTCACAGCATCAGAGACCCGGGTTCAATTCCCGCCTGAGGCAACTATGTTGGAGTTTGCACATTCTCTCCGTGCAGCTAGAGTTCAGAGCTAGTAGGATGTATTGTCCAGGGTGCATTGCAATTGGATGGGAATTTAGCGAGAGCCAGACTCTGTCCCCATTTACTGCTGCCTCAGGGACCCGGTTTCAATTCCCGCCTTGGGTAACTGTCTGTGTGGAGCTTGCACAGTCTCCCTGTGTCTGTGTGGGTTTCCTCTGGGTGCTCCAGTTTCCTCCCACAGTCCAAAAATGTGCAGGTTAGGTGAATTGGCCATGCTAAATTGCCCGTAGGGTTAGGTGAAAGGTTAAATGAAGGTGGAATGGGTCTGGGTGGGTTGCTCTTCGGAGGGTTGGTGTGGACTTGTTGGGCCGAAGGGTCTGTTTCTACACTGTAAGTATCTAATCTAATCTAATCTAATCAATCAGGGCACTGAGCAAAGAAGTTGGGAAGTTATGTTGCAGTTGAACAGTACTTGGAGTATTGTGTTCAGTTTTGGTCACCTTGTTATAGGAAGGATGTTATTAAACTGGAAAGGATGCAGATGAGTTTACAAGGATGTGCCAGTACCCAATGGCCTGAGTTATAGGGAAAGGTTCGACAAGCTAGGACATTTTCTTTAGAATGTAGGAGACTAAGGGGGGAATCTTATAGAAGTGTATTAAATCATGAGGGGCATGGATAGGGGGAATGCACTCAGTCTTTTTCCCAGAGTTGGGGAATTGAGGACCAGAAAGCATCAGTTTAAAGTTAGAGAGGAAAGTATAAAAATGAACCTGAGGGGCAACATTTTTATACAGAGAGTTGTACACATATGGAATGAGCTGCCAGTGGAAGTTTTTGAGGTGGGTACATTAATAGCATTTAAAAGACATTTGGACAAACACATGGATAGGAAAAGTTTAGAAGGATAGGGTCAAGTGTAGGAAATGGGGTTAGTGTGGATTGTCATTCTGGTCGGCATGAACCAGTTTGGGCCAAAGGGCATGTCTCCATGCTGTAGGAGTCTATGACTTTAAGTGAGTGGGCAAATAACTGGAAAATGTGAAATTTGCTATTTTGGCAGAAAGATGAAAGAATCTTATTATCTAAATGGTGAAAGATTGCAGAAGTCTGAGACGCAGAAAGGTCTGGGTGACTTTGTGCTTGAATCACTTTATAATATGCAGTACACCAAGTAATCAGGAAAGCCATTGGAATATTATGTTTTCTTGCAAGGAGAACTTAATGCAAGAGTAGAGAGATTATGCTTCAGTTATACATGGCATTGATGAGATCGCATTCGAGTGTAGTGTACAGTACAGGCTGTTCTGATGTAACGTGATAGTCCCATTTGTGTGCGATGGCAGCACCATTTAAACCAATAGGATTGGGATCGCGTTTTAGTCAATACAGGTAGAATGCAAACTGTACAATACAGTTTGCATTCTATAAATAATGGTCTAAATTCTTCAATCGCGTTATAGTCGATTCTCATTGAAGAAATGTGTGTTTTAGCCAAACCCACTGTACTGGTCACTGAATGTTAGTGCATTAGAAGCTGTTCAGGGAGGGTTTACTAGATTACTGCCTGGAATGAGTGGATTGCCTTATAATGAAAGATAGACATCCTAGGCCTGTATTTTCTAGAGTTTAGAAGAGCCAGAGGTAACTTAATCGAAGTATGTAAAATACCAAGAGACATTGACTGGCTAGATGTGGAAGGGATGCTTCTGCTTGTGGGAGAATCTAGAACCAGAGGTCATAGTTTAAAAATAACAGGTCATCCATTTAAGACAGAGATGAGGAAATTTTTTTTCTCTCAGAGTTGTGAGCCTTTAGAATTTCCTTTTCTCAAAAGATAATTATGCAGGATCATGCAATATTTTTAAGGCAGAAATAGACAGATTCTTGATTAACAAGGGGATGAAAGATTATTGGGGATGTGCAGGAGTGCAGAATTGAGGTTAAAATTAGATCAGCCATGATCTTACTGAATGGCAGAGCAGACTCTAAGGGCTGAGTAGCCTACTCCTGAATCGTGTTTGTATGTTAGAAGGCACTTAATAGGAAGGCATCCTTTTGCTCAGAATCACAGACTTCTTACAGTTTATAACAAGATCATTCAGGTTACAATCTCTGAATTGGCTCTCTAAAACAATTCATTAACTGTGCCGCAAGTCCTGAGATGCAAATTCAACCAATTTGTCACAAGTCCAGATGTAATGCATCAAATTGTTAAGCTCCGAGGTGAGGAGGAATGAACAGCGTGCCCATTTTAGTTGCAACAACCTTTCTTCCAGACTCAAATGAACTTGGGCTTTGAAAGGTTGTTAAAACTTAATTAGGCTTTCTTCAATTAACAATAAGAGTAAGTTAATTAATTAGTTAATGTAAGAAGACTTAGTAACTCAACACTTACACACAGATTAGGGATAGGATGTGAGTCCAATGGAGTTAAAGCTTTTTTAAAAAGATACATAGACCAATCTCTGAATTGTTCATGAAGAGCAGGTAGTTGAACATTGATGTCATTGCAGTAGAAGTTACTGGTTGTGTTGAAGTTGATAGGTGTACAGTGAATTTCATAATTCTTAGTATGCGATTGGTTGAGATTCTATAATTCTGATGCCTTTTGTCCATGATTGAATTTCAGCATTCAGAATGAGTGAGAGCTATTATGTTGTTTATTTTTAAACTCAACAGGACTCATCATATAAATACAGCGGCTACAATAGCAGGTCAGACACTATGAATACTGTGGCAAATAACTCACCTCCTGACTCCCCAAAGCATGTCCAAAATCTATAATGAACAGATCAGGAGCGTAATGGAACGTTCCCCACTTGCCTGGATAAGTGCTGCTCCCACAACACTCAAGAAGCTTGACACCACCTAGGAAAAGCAGCCTACTTGATTGGCACTACATCCACAAACATCTACTCCTTCCACCACCAACACTCAGTAGCACCACGATGCACTGTAGAAATTTGCTCAAAATCCACAGAAATCACTTTCCAAGCCAATGATCGCTTCTATTTGGAAGGGCAAGGGCAACAGATACATAGGATCATACACACCTATGGCAAGTTCCCTTCCAAGCCACTGACCATCCTAACCTTGAAATATAATACTTTTCTTCCACTGTTGCTGGGTTAAAATCTTCAAATTCCCTCCAAAACAGCAGGGGTTGGCAGTGAGACTACCTACAACATATGGAATGCAGTGGTTCAAGGAGACAGCTCATCACCACTACTCAAGGGCAACTAGGGATTAGCAATAAATTCTGGTGAGCCAGTAATGCCTAAGTCCCATGAGAGAATTTTTTAAAAATCTGTTTGCAGTACTTGGAGTTTGAAAGGATCCTTACTTGCAATGCAGGGATAGTTCTTCAACAGGCACCTTTGTAGCACACCAACGGTCAAATCCAGCTTTGTACACATGAAAGCATTCAGCCCCAGTAGTCCACTCTAGTAGAGTTGAAACAATTTAAAATACCCTGCCTTGTGCATTTTTCTAAGGGAAAAACACGCAATGTGACTGCAGTTTGGGACACAATCCATAAAGAACAACTTTCTTTTGAGTAGAAGGTCATCAACCATTCATTCCCTTGTAGTTGCAAGAGATCAGTCCAGTCTGCTTGAAGTCTCTATGACACTTTAGGTGTTGCATTCCATTTGTCCTGCAAACCCCTCCTAAAACCCTTTCACTTAACTGAAAGCTGGATCTGGTAACTTTGTTTTGGACTGTCAAATTTAAATTAAGTCAGGTGGTTAAAATAGCCAAATCTGTTCTGGTATCATCGGCAAGTGGAAAACCAATTTGTTAATAACTTACTAACAGAAACCTGATCCATGCTGAAATGTCTTCTTTTATTTTATTTAAGAAGGAAATAAAGTTCTTTATCATCAAATTTTCAGTAAATAACTTTCAAACCTGATACTTTCTTTTCACCAGCAGGACCCAAAAACAGTGTATGTCCATGTCTGGGAAAGATCTAGCCTCAAATCGTCCCACTCTGGTCTTCAGCATAAACCCACATCTAACTAAAAAATAAGGCATATAAAGAAGTGTTATGACAAAACATGTGCAAGCACACAAATATATCTATAAAAGAGAATGTAAGACTGTTTATTTTAAGAACATTACTGAATCTATAATTGGCAGCAAACCCAGGTGCTTGTAATTTCCGGTTGGTGGTGAATGTCAAGAATAATTCATTTCGTGATGATATCACAGCTGGATTCTCTGCACCACAATTTGGTCCATCAAGGATTTGTGCATGATAGTTGGAACCATCATAAATTGTTAACTGGTCTGCAATGCACCCTGCAAATTCTCGTATCCTAAAGAAAGTAAATTCCAAGAGAATCTATAGAAAAATTAATGAAATCATGTAAGTAAAGTCAGCTATGTCTATAGGGATCAATTATTAAATACACTAGCATATTTAGAACTTAACAGAGTCTTGTACAATATATGAGACAAGAATGCTATTTTAATTGAATTTAATGCATACTTATTTTTTTGGTTGTTTGGTCGTACAGAGTTTGAGTATTTCTGGAAGAAGACACTTTGTTGAAAAAGGTACCTAAGGGGAAAACTGCTTATATGCTGCATGAATGAGGATTGTTGATTGGTTCACAACTTTGGTAGTTCTTGATAATTGTCCTGATGAGTGTAAGGTGAAAAACTTCAACAATGCGTATCTTTTTTCAACAATACTCAAGTTTCATATTTATTTGTATAAGCATGAACTTTGTTAATGAAGCAAACATCATAAATTTGGACTTCAAAGGCCAGAAACAAAACTGAATTAGATTCAAAATTCAAATTTGAACATAGATTTGGAAAACTTACATAAAAAGTCCCTACACTCAGCCAAAGATAATAGATAGGAAAACAAATGAATGAGATCAGTTCATGGTTATACAAATGTTCATAAAAAATTTTTGAACACCATGTACGGTTGATACATTCATCGTATAGGGAACAGGAACACCTATAGAAATGGTAACAAGGAAGTACTTTGGGCCATTTTTTTTTTGCAAATTGACCAACTAGGAATGAACAACTAGCATGTTAAATAAGCAGAAAATGGTGTTTCTGCCTCACAGTGAGAGGAAATCCCATTCTCAAGAGCTATTGGCCAATCTGACTGGTAACTGCTCTTGCAGTCCCACAACAACAGAACCCAGTTTTGGCCACTGAAAGGAATCCCTTGAATGAAGGGACACTGTCACAGGAGAATGGTAAGTCTGAAGTTCCAGACAAAGAGAGAATCGGAAACTGAGGAGGGGAGAATATGTTCTGAAGACCAGTTAGGGAGGTACAAATGGAGAGATAACTTCTTGAAGGGGAGCAGTTCCGGCAATACATGCGAGGACGCACAAATTATTTAACCCTCTTTCATCTTACTGTTTCAGATTTATAGTCTTACTTGCCAGCCCAAGCCAACTGAATTGTGGAACGGACAGATATTGGATCAATTGTAACCATAAGATGTAGAAGAAGAAGACCATTTAGCCCATTGGATCTGTCCTGTCATTCAATGAGATCATAGCTGATATGATCATCCTCAACTCCACTTTCCTGCCTTTTCCCGATAACCCTTGATTCCCTTACTGACTAACAATCTATTTCAAACTTGAATAAATTTAATGACCCAGGATCTATAGCCCACTGTGACAAACACATTCCAGATTCGCTATGCTCTGAGAGAAGACAACCTTCTCATCTCTGTCTTAAAGGGTAACGCTTTATTCTGAGATTATGCCCTCTGATTTCCATAAGGGGGAGCAACCTTTCCACATCTACCTGTCAGGTCTCCTTATGAACAAGCTCAAATGTTTGTTCATGATTTTTTCAAATTGGCAGGCAGGTTGCTATTTCAGCACCATTTGCCCACTGTATTATGGGGACCATGATAAAATTCAGTCGTGAAGAAAGAGAAATAATGAAGGCTAGACGTTACCCTACACTTCTGAAATTTATTTCAAAAGCTTGCCTGTAAATTATATTAGCCTTCAACATTATAACATAGATCAGGAACAGGGCAGTATAGTCTCTATTGATTTCAGTAAGGCCTTTGGTAAGTTTCCACATGGTAGGCTGCTCTGGAAGGTTAGATCACATGGAATCCAGGGGGAGTTGGCAATTGGCTTGATAGTAGGAAGCAGAGGGTAATAGTAGAAGGATGCTTGTTGGACTGGAGGCCCGTGGCTACTGGAGTGCTTCGAATTAATGCTGGGCTCATTGCTGTTTGTTATCCGTATCAATGATTTGGATGAGAATGTACAAGGCATGACTACTAAGTTTGCGGATGACACTAAAATAGGCAATATCATGGACAGCAAGGAAGGTTAGCAGGAATTGCAACAGGACTTTGATCAGCTGAGGAAATGGGCCAAGAAATGTTTGATATAGATGAATGTGAGGTCTTGCATTTTGGAAAGTCATATCAAGGTAGGAGTTTCATGGTGAATGGTAAAGCCTTGAGGAGTGTATTGGAACAGAGGGACCTTGGAGTTCAGGTGCATGGTTCTCTGAAAGTAGAGTCACAGGTAGATAGGACTGTGAAGAAGGCTTTGGCACACTGGCCTTCATTAGTCAGGGTATTGAACATAGAAGTTGGGAAGTTATGTTGCAATTATACTGGATGTTGCTGAGGCAGCACTTGTGTTCAATTTTGGTCACTTTGATATAGAAAGATGTTATTAAACTGGAAAAAGTGCAGATGAAATTTACAAGGATGGTGCCAGGACTCAATGGTCTGAGTTATAGGGAGAGATTGAACTAGCTAGGACCTTTTTCTTTAGAGTGTAGGAGAATAAGGGAGGATCTTATAGAAGTGTACAAGATCTCAAGCAGCATGGATAGGGTGAATGCACTCTTTTTCCCAGGGACTAGAGGGCATCAGTTTAAGGTTAGAGGAGAAAGAATAAAAGTGAACCTGAGGGGCAACATTTTTACACAGAGGACGGTACGTACATGGAGTGAGCTGACAGCAGAAGTGGTTGAGGCAGGTACATTAACAACATTTAAAAGGCATTTGGACAAATATATGAATAGGAAAAGTTTAGAAGAACATGAGCCAAGTGCAGGGAAATGGGGTTAGCAAGGATGGACATTTTGTTCGGCACGGACCTGTTTGGGTCAAAGGGCCTGTCTCCATGCTGTAGGATGAGAGAGAGTCTGCATGTGTGAGTGTGATCATGTCTGAGAGTGTATTTGTATGTGTGTCTACGTGTGCTTGTATGTAAGTTTTTGTGAGAGTGTTTAGTGCAATGGGTCACCTATAGTGTGACAAGAACCGAAGGTCCCGGTTGAGGCTGTCCTCACGGGTATTGAACATTGCTATCAGCCTCTGCTCAGCAATTCTACGTTGTTGCGTATCCTGAAGTCCACCTTGGAAGACGGTCATCCTAAGATCTGAGGTTGAATGTCCTTGACCACTACAATGTTCCTCCACCGGGAGGGAACATTCCTGTCCGGCAATTGTTGCGCAGTGTCCATTCATCATTGTCACAGCGTCTGCTTAGTTTCACTAATACACCAGGCATCAGGGCATCCTTACCTGCAACATATAAGATAGAGAACATTGGCTGAGTCACATGATTACCTGCCATGCATGTGGTGGGTGGTGTCTATGTTGACACTCTGACATGTCTTGTAATGGTTGCCATGACAGGGTTGTGTGGTGTTGTGGTCCTTCAGGGCCACACCACTTGTCCTGAAGGCTGGATGGTTTACTGGAAAAAATGGTCTGTTTAAGGTTTGGCAGTTGTTTAAAGGCAAGAAGTAGAGGAGTAGGGAAAATCTTGGCAAGGTGCTCATCCTCATCAACAATGTGTTGCAGGCTGCAAAGAATATGACATAGTTTCTCCGTTTCCGGGAAATACTGGATGACAAAGATTAGATTAGACTTACAGTGTGGAAACAGGCCCTTCGGCCCAACAAGTCCACACCGACCCGCCGAAGCGCAACCCACCCATACCCCTACATCTACCTAACACTACGGGCAATTTAGCTTGACCAATTCACCTGACCCGCACATCTTTGTGACTGTGGGAGGAAACTGGAGCACCCGGAGGAAACCCACGCAGACACGGGGAGAACGTGCAAACTCCACACAGTCAGTCGCCTGAGTTGGGAATTGAACCCGGATCTACAGGCGCTGTGAGGCAGCAGTGCTAACCACTGTGCCACCGTGCCGCCCACTAAGGGTACCCCATTAGTTGTATCCCATGTCTGTACCCTAAGGAGTTCATTATGGTTTCTTGCTGTGGCACTTGAAACTGGTGATCGATGAGTTGAGCATCATGTCCTGTTTTTATGAGGGTGTCCTTCAGCACCTCTAGGTGTCCATCACTTTCCTCTTCATGTGAACAGATCCTGTGTATGCGTAGGGTTTGTCCAAAGGGGATGGCTATTTTAATATGCTTAGGGTGGAAGCTAGAGGTTATCCGTAGGCTCGTGGTAGGTACTGAGGTGTCAATTCTTAGAGGTGCGTGTGCCCAGGAATGAGACTGATTCTAAAGAGTAAGTCTGATGGCGTGATGCAAAGTGTGGATATCACTGTTTAATTGTTTCAGAGACTCCTCACCACAAGTCGAGATGAAAAAAATGTCATCAATGTATCTGGTGTATAGTGTTGGTTGGACATCCTTTGCAGCAAAGAAGTCTTGTTTGAAGTTGTGGATGAAAATGTTGACATATTGAGGTGCAACTTTGGTCCCCATGGCTGCTCCATGTGACTAGCTGTCAAAGATGAAGATGTTATGGTCGAGGATGAAGCGGATAAGTTGTAGGATGGTGCCTGGAGAGTGGCAGTTGTTAGTATTGAGTACTGAGGCTGTTGCAGCGATGCCATCGTTGTGGGGGATGCTGGTGTAGAATCCAAAATGTCCACTTTGACAAGGAATGTTCCTGATTCAACTAGTCCGTAGTTTCTGTCAAAAATCTGTAATGTCATGACAGAAGCTAGGGGGTCCTCTGTACAATGGTTTTCAAGACGCCCTTAACATAGCAAAAGGGATTTTCAGACAGGGTCCCGTTGCCTGAAACAATAGGACATCCAGGTGTGTTAGCTTTATGTATCTTCGGAAGCCAGCAGAAGTCCCCTACGTGAGAAGTATGTGGGATGAGAGTGCATAGGATACTCTGAAGGACTGGATGAAAAGTCTTGATCAATCTGTTTAGTCATGGTTGTGTTCTTTGATTGGATCGGCCTGTTGTGTTCCTGATTGTTCAGTTGTCAGTACACTTCCTGCAGTATTCTAAGACTAATGTAGAAAAGCGTGTGAATGGCTTTTTCAGGACTTGGACAGTCTTTTTATTTTATGTTGCAACTCGTGGAGCAGTGAGACTAGAGTGATAGTGCTCTCTTCCCATCTTAATGCTTGTCCAGGACATCCAACATAGACAATATTTAAAATGGGATAGATAATTGGTAAAGGATGAAAGGAAAGGACAGATTTCTTGTGTGTTATTTCATCACAAATATGAACATTTGATGAAACCACCAAAGTGTCTATTCTACTGAACTGCATACCTGATATTTTTCCAATAACAGGAAAATATCTACTGTAGTCAAACTGTTTTTAACCAAAGATAAACAGGATGAATTGTTAATCTATAACTGTATAACTTAAACTTCACCCATTTTAAAAATTCCCATTTACACATACAGACTGCTGCATAAAGACAGACAAGACAAAAACATTTGGGGCCAGGTTCGAATCCCAGTTCGATACCGGCATTGGGCGACTGTCTGTGTGGAGTTTGCATGTTCTCCCCGTGTCTGAGTGGGTTTCCTTCGGGTGCTCCTTCCACAGTCCAAGGATGTGCAGATCAGGTGAACTGGCCATTCTAAATTGCCCATAGTATTAGGTGCATTAGTCAGAGAAATGGGTCTGGGTGGATTATTCTTCGGAGGGACGGCGTGGACATGTTGGGCAGAAGAGCCTGTTTCCGCACTGTAGTGAATCTAATCTAATCTATTATCAGTGGACAAAATTAAATACAGTTTGACAGCATCAGTTCTGACCACCGACATTGGTGAATTGTTTTCTTTTGATTCCTTTCTATTACTCTCGATTCTTTCTGACTGTGTGCTGATGAGATGAGGTCATGAGTACAAACATTCCCAGTTTTTCATTCACTGATTGACAATTTACCCACCCCCACCAGTGTCTTTGAAGGTCGCTTTCCCTTTCCTCTTTCAACAATGGATTTGTGGAAGAGCAGAATACAGAGGAAAGGTGGGGGTGAATTCTTTGCTACTCAGGATTTTGTTTTACATAAAAGGAAGAGAATGTGAGATGAATGCTTTCTCTTTGCAGGCCTGATGTTTCCACTATTTTGTCAACACACAAGGCTGCAGCCACTTGCCTAAGAACCAATCAAGAGCCTGTTAATATGCTGAGACATCTTGAACCTGCAATGATGATGCCAATTGAAAAGCCAATCAAACCTGTGTCTCTGGGCAGAATTGCCTGAAAACCCAGACAGTGGTGAATTGTCTGGACCTCTCCCTCACTGTTCAAATAAGGCAATGTTGTATATCCAACTAACAATGTACTCCAATAGTTTTGCTTAAAACTGCAGCCACCTTCTTGCAACATTTCCTTGGGATAAAACTCATTTTAAGTTCAGAGCACAAATCACAAATGATATTTACATATCTCCATCCTTAAGAGAATTGAAACACGATTTCAAGAATGTCCTTCATCATAAGGTATATGATACACAGACAACAAAACATGAGATGTGGATCATAAGATATAGGAGCAGAATTAGGTCTTTGGCCCATTAAGTCTGCCCCATATTTTGATCATGGCTGATATATTTCTTAACACCATTCTCTTGCCTTTATGCCATAACCTATGATCCCTTTCTGAGGATCTGAAACCTGAATACAGGCTGAGGTGACTAGTTCTTGTCAGAGGCAACCACTTACCAGATGCTCTGAATACCCTAGGTGGTAACAAGATGGCTTCTCAATGTAATATCATAACAAAATTGCTTCTAAGCTGCAAACTGACAGTTCTGCTAAAGCTGCATAAAATGCTTTAAAGTTACTAACTGCTAATTTTGCTATAGCTGCATAAGTGACTAACCACAGTCTGCTTCAATAGAGATTAACGGACAATGTGCCCTTTGAAGCATAGAAATAATTCAACTAGATAAGACATTACTAGCCATCCTGACTGACCGTCGAGTGCAGGTGCAGTGGCTTGGTTCGTGAGATAAGAGTGGCCTAAGCATTGGAAAGTAAAGTTGGTTCCCAGGAAATAATCATTGGACCAAGTGACTGTCAAATAAAGCAATATTGTATATTGATCAGTAATTGTTTGAATGTACAATGTGATCACGGCTTGTACCCTTCTTTAAGAAAAGAATAAAAATGTCTTTGTTTTAAGCCATGTGTGCAATTCCTTCGAGGAAGTGCACAACTTCTGTGTTTCTGGATGCTCTGTATCCGGCCGTATGAAAAATAAAGAGTGAAGTCTTAACTGCCAGACCGATTGCGAGTGTTTATTAATCGATCGCGAAACCAAGGGACCCCGTTGGGGGTCCAGATCTTCATTTCTAAACAATAACTTATCCATCACTGCCTTAAATACATTCAATGACTTGGCATCCACAGTCTTCTGTGGCAACGCATTCCACAGATTCACCACTCTCTGGCTGAAGAAATTCCTCCTCATTTCACTCCTAAAGGATCGTCCCTTCACTCTGAGGTTGTGCCCCCAGGTGCTAGTCCTTCCTACTAGTGAATACATCTTCATGCCCATTCTTTCTAAGCCTCTCAGTATTCTATAAGTTTCAAGTACAGACCCCAAGTCCTCAATAGCTCCTGATATCACAAGCCCTTCATCTCCAGGATCATTCCTGTAAGCTTTTGCTGGACCCCCTCCAATGCTAGCACATCCTTCCTTACATATGGAGCCCAAAACTGCTCACAATGTTCCAAATGTGGTCTAACCAGAGCCTTATACATCTCTGCTCTTGAATTCTAGCCCTCTTGAAGTGAATGCTAACATTGCATTTGCCTTCCTAACTGCCAAATGAATCTTAAGAGAATCCGATTTAGTTGCTTTATTTGAAGAAAAACGGTTTATCTTCCTTTGTGACAAAATATTTTAGAACTGCTATTTTCTTGTTCATCATTCCTATATTTACAACAATGTTTACATCAACACTAGAATTAGATGCATGTTATTTTCCATTTGAGATCACTTTTTAGATTTAGTCTTACAAACCCCATGGATGTCCCTCACATCTTCCAGCATTATGAACAAAAGTATCTTACTTTATTACAATAGAACCACTTAGAACTTTAATTTTCACCTCTACTCTCAATATCTTCCTTTCTGATGTGTGAAGGCCTCCATTACTTCATCCAAGTGCCATTTCAAATACAATAGCATTTCTGGAACTCCCTTGGCTTCAACTTCAGTGTGAGCTCATTGGGCTACTTTGCTTAACTCTGGATCAGCTTGCTGAGCCTCAATCAGAGAAAACTATTTGAACATTTGCTTTGGATTATCAAAATCTCCAAAGAAAGTTTAGATCATCAAATATCTGTCTGGTACTAATTCAACTGCTGACAATGAATTTTGTTTAGCCATTGTTCGGGTCATTAATGATTGTGAAGGTTTTCTATCTTCTCTCTGCTACCTCTGACTCACAAGGATAGAACTCATGAACTCTGACACTGCACATTCATTTCACCAAGACTCATAGACCACAAACCTTAGTAATGCATGCATCATGTCCATTAAAAGGCTCTCATCCATCTCATCCTCCCAAACTACTAACACTACCTGCCTCTGCCCTTCCTATTCACTCACTACAAGCACCTCACCACCTCTCCTGCTCATGAATGATCACTAACTGCTCTTGCATCCACTTCCATCATACTCAATTCTACCATTTTTTCTAATTGCAAGAGAAACTGGCCCACAACCAGATTGAAAGGTAAAGCAACAGAGTATTAGCAGACACTAGGTTCCTCAGTCATGAGTATACACTTCAACCTTTAACTATGAAGTCAGAGTTCTACATTTAGCCCTGTAGATGCAAAGGCACCAAGGAATAGACAGAAGGCTGGAAGAACACAGCAAACCAGGCAGCATCAGGAGGTGAAGAAATCAATGTTTCGACTTGCTTTAGGACTTGGGGTGAGTGTAGAGGGAGCTGCAGATAAAGGGGATGGGTAGGGTATTGAAGTGGAGATCAGTGAAGACAAGCAGAGAGTACGACATGGAAGGAATGAATCTGGTTGGTGGTAGGGAGGAGTGGAAGGGAGAGGGATGGGCTGGGAAGGGAGTCAGGAGATGGGAAGGGAGCTTATTTGGAATTGGAGAACTCAATGTTGAGTCCTCCGGACTGTAGGCTGCCCAGGTGGAAGATGAAGCATTGTACCTCCAATTTGTGATTTATTGTGGCAATGGAGGAGGACAAGGATGTCAGTAAGGGAGTGAATTAAAATGGGTGGTGAATAGGAGGTCTAGTCGGCCCCTGCAGGCCCGGCTGTGATGCTCAGCGAACCATTCCCTACATTTACTTTTGGTCTCCCTGAGTTCACCTGATATAGTAAACTAGGTTGGAAAAGAGGCAGGTGAACTTGTCTCTTACCTGGAAGGACTGTTTGGGGCCCTGGATAGAGGTGGTGGGGGTGGTGTGCCAGCAGGTTTTGCCTCTTTTCCGATCGGGGGAGAAGCACATTGTTCGAACTAGGTGGACATCTGAGATGCTCACGAGTGGATGTCTCCTCATCTGAGCAGATGCAGCAGAGGCAGACGAATTGGGACAATGGGATGGAGTTCTTATAGGATACTGGGTGGGAGGAGATGTAGACCAGGTAGTTATGGAAGTCTGTGTACCAAGGAATTACAGTCCTAATCTTCCAAGTCAATCATAGAGCTTCTTCCATCCTATCTGCAGGATCAGGCTGCATTGAGACATAGTCGGAAGCAAATGAATGAAAAGACATACTGAAGGTACATGGGTGGCATGGATGTTACACCAATCTATTACTTTAATATATATTAATTTGCATTGAACAATGACAGATTATTATGGTTCAGAAGGAGACCATTCAGCCCATCATGTCTGCACTCGCTCTCCAAATGAACATTATGACTTAGAGCTATACTTATACCCTTTCCCCATAACATTACACATTATTTTGATTTAAATACGCCCTCTTGAATGCCTCAATTGAACCTGCCTCCACCACACTTCCAAACACTGTATTCCAGACTCTACCCAAGCAATGTAAAAATATTTTTCTCACTTTACATCCACTTTTTTGCAAATCACGTTAAATTTGTGCCTTCTAATTCTTGTTCCTTTTATCAACAGGAACAGTTTCTCCTTATCTACTCTATTCTAATCTCTCATGATTTTGAAAATTTCTATCAAGATCTTCTCTCTAAGGAAAACATTCCCAACTTTTCCAGTCAGTCTTCAAAATTTAAGGTTTTCATCCCTAGAATCATTCTCATAAACCTCTTCTGCATTCTTTCTATGTCCTCCCTTCCTTCCTAGAATACATCTAGAACTATGCAGTCCAGTATCTCTAGGAAGTTTAGCATATTCTGTCTTGTTTTGTATGCTATGCCCCAATTAATAAAGCCTATAAAATACAGGCAGGGAGGAGGCAGAAGGATTTGGAGAGTGGGCAAAGAAGTGGCAGATAGAGTACAACGTGGGAAAGTGTGAGGTCATATGCTTTGATAAGAAGAATAGAAATGTGGATTACTTTCTAAATGGGGAGAAATGTCAGAAGTCTGAAGTGCAAAGAGACTTGGGAGTTCTAGTCCAGGATTCTCTCCAAGTAAATTTGCAGATTTTGTCAGTAGTTAGGAAGACAAATGCAATGTTGACATTTATTTTTGAGAGTACTTGAATATAAAAGCAGGGATGTATTTTTGAGGCTCTGATCAGACCACATTTGGCTTTGATCAGACCACATTTGGAGTGTGTGCACAGTTTTGGGCCCTATATCTTAGGAAGGATGTACTGATCCTGGTGCGGGTTCAGATGAGGTTCTCAAGGCTGGTTCGAGGAATGGAAAGCTTAATGTATGAGGAGCGTTTGACGACTCTGGGTCTATACTAAATGGAGTTCAGAAGGATAAGGAGGCATGTAATTGAAGCTTACAGAATATTGAATGCCTTGAACAGAATGTATGTTGGGAAGATGTTTCCATTGGTCGGAGAGACTAGGACCTGAGGGTAAAGGGAAGATTTTTTAGAAGATAGCTAAGGAGAAACCTCTTCAGCCAAAGATTGGTGAATCTATGGAATTCATTGCCACAGAAGGCTGCGGAGGCCTGGTCATTAAGTTTATTTAGAACAAAAACGTTACAGCACAGCTACAGGCCCTTCAGCCCTCCAAGCCTGCGCCGATCTATATCCTCTATCTAAATCTGGCACCTATGTTCTAAGGATCTGTATGCTTTTGTTCTCTGCCCACTCATGTATCTGTCTAGATACGTCTTAAATGAGCGCTATCATTCCCGTCCCTACCACCTCCACTGGCAACATATTCCAGGCAACCACCAGCCTCTGTATGAAGAACTTTCCATGTATATCTCCCCTGACCTTTTCCCCTCTCACTTTGAACTCATGACCCCTAGTAATTGAGTCCTCCACTCTGGGAAAACATTTATTGCTATCCACCCTGTCTATATCTCTCATTTAGGCCTCAATTAGGCCACCCCCAATGAAACTAATCCTAATCTACTCAACCTCTCCTCATAGCTAGCACCCTCCATACCAGGCAACACCCTGGTGAACCTTCTCTGTACCCTCTCCAAAGCAACCACATCCTTTTGGTAATGTGGCAACCAGAACTGTTCACAATATTCCAAATGTGGCCGAACCAAAGTCTTGTACAACTGTAACATGACCTACCAACTCCTGTACTCAATACCACGTCTGATGAAGGAAGGCATGTGTATGCCTTCTTGACCACTCTACTGACCTGTGTTGCTACCTTCAGGGAACAATGGGCCTGAACACACAGATCAATTTTCTATAGGACTTTTCTATTTACCGTATAGTTCATTCTGGAATTGCATCTTCCAAAATGCATCACCTCGCATTTGTCCGGAATGAACTCCATCTGCCATTTCTCTGCCCAATACTCCAATCTGTCTATATTCTGCTGTATTTTCTGATAGTACCCTTCACTATCTGCTACTCCACCAATTTTAGTGTCATCTGCAAACTTGCTACTGAAGCAAATTACACCTTCCTCCAAATTATTATGTATATTACAAACAACAGTGGTCCAACATGGACCCCTGTGGGACAACATTGGTCACAGGTCTCCATTTTGAGAAGCACCCTTCCACTACTATTCTCTGTCTCCTGTTGCCCATCCAGTTCTCTATCTATCTAGCTAGAACACCCTGGACCCCATGCGACTTCACCTTCTTCATTAGCCCACTATGGGGAACCTTATCAAACGTCTGACTAAAGTCCATGTATATGACATCTACATATTTTCTCTCATCAATCAACTTTGTTACCTCTTCAAATAATTCTATTACGTTTGTAAGACATGACCTTCCCTGCACAAAACCATGCTGCCTATTACTGATAAGCCCATTTTCTTCCAAGCGGGTATATATCCTATCCCTTAGTATCTTCTCCAGTAGCTTCCCTACCACTGATGTCAGACTCACAAGTCTGTAAATCTGTAAAAACCTGGATTATCCCTACTATCCTTCTTAAGCAATGGGACAACATTAGCAATTCTCCAGTCCTTTGGGACCTCCCCCATTTTCAAGGATGCTGCAAAGATATCTGCTAAAGCCCTAGCTATTTCCTCTCTTGCTCCCCTCAGCAACCAGACATAGATCTCATCCGGTCCTGGGGATTTGTCCAGCTTATTGCCTTTTAGAATACACAACACTTCCTCCCTCTTTATGCCGACTTGACCTAGAGTAATCAAAGACCTAACTCTAACCGCAGCAACTGCATGTCCTCTCCTTGGTGAATACCGATGCAAAGTACTTATTAAGAATCTCACCCATTTTCTCAGACTCCATTCATATCTTTCCTCCTTTGTCCCTCAGTAGGCCAACCCTTTCCCAGTTACCCTCTTGCTCCTTATATATGAATAAAAGACTTTGGGGTTTTCCTTAACCCCTCTCACTAAGGATATCTCATGACCACTTTTACCCCTCTTAATTCCTCATTTCAAGTTGGTCCTACATTCCTAATATTCTTCCAAAACTTCATCTGTCTTCAGTCGGCTAGACCTATGTACGCATCCTTTTTCCTCTTAGCTAGTCTCACAATTTTACCTGTCATCCATGGTTCCCAAATCTTGACATCTCTATCCCTCATTTTCACAGGAACATATCTCTCCCAAACTCTAATCAACCTCTCTTTAAAAGCCTTCCTCATATCGGATGTGCATTTCCCTTCAAACAGCTGCTCCCAATCTACATTCCCCAGCTGCTGCTGAATTTTGGTATGATTGGCATTCTCCCAATTTAACACTTTTGTTTAGGATCACTCTTGTTTTTATCCATGAATATTCTAAAACTTATGGAATTGTGATCACTATTCCCAAAGTAATTCCCTACTAAAACATCAAGCACCTAACTGGGCTCATTTCCTAACAGCAGGTCCAATATGGCCCCTTCCCAAGTTGGACTACTTACATATTGTTCTACAAAATCCTCCTGGATGCTCCTTATAAATTCTACTCTAATACTAAGTAGATCCTTGTCGATGTTGGGAAAATTAAAATCTCCTAGCACCATCACCCTGTTGCTCCTACATCTTTCTATGATCTCTCTACATATTTGTACCTCTAACTCACATTCACTGTTGGGAGGCCTGTAGCACAATCCTAACATTTTTACTGCACCCTTTCTATTTCTGAGCTCTACCCATATTGCCTCACTGCTTGAGTCCTCCATAGTGTCCTCCTTCAGTACAGCGGTGATGTCTTCTTTGACCAATAATGCAACTCCCCCAACCCTTTTACCTCCCTCTCTATCCCGCCTGAAACATCAGTGTCTAAGTTCATCTTGATGGGCTTATACTTAAAATGTCGATACTCCTGCTCCTCGGATGTTGCCTGACCGGCTGTGCTTTTCCAGCACAACATTCTCGACTCAGATCTCCAGCATCTGCAGTCCTCACTTTATCCTAAGTTTATCTGCCTTACCTAGTATACTTCTTGCAATAAAACAAAACACCTCAGACCGCCAGTCCCTCTGTGTTCGTCCACCGTTTCTTGCCTACTCTTTTCCCCTTAGTCACATTAACTTCATTATCTAGTTTCTTACAGGCTTTAGTTACTACCTCCTTCCTGCCTACTAACCTCCTCATTTGGTTCCCATCCTACTTCCACATTAGTTTAAATCCTCCCCAACAGGGTTAGCAAAAGCATCCCCAAGGATTTTGGTTCCAGTCCGGCCCAGGTGCAGGCCTTCCAATTTGTAAAAGTCTCACCTCCCTCAGAGCCATTCCCAATGTCCCAAAAATCTGAACCCCTCCCTCCTGCACTATCTCTCAAGCCATGCATTCATCCTGAATATTCTATCATTCCTACTCTGATTAGCATGTGGCACTGGTAGCAATCCTGAGATTACTACCTCTAAAGTCATACTGTTTAACTTGGTTCCGAACTCCCTAAATTCTTCATGTTGGACCTCATTCCATTTTTTACCTATATCATTGTTGCCTACATGCACCACGATAACTGGCTGTTCATCCTCCCCTTGAGAATTTTCTGCAGTCCATCCGAGACATCTCTGACCCATGCATCTGGGAGGCAACATACCATTCAAGAATCTCGTTTTTGACCACATAAATACCTATCTACTCTCCTTACAATTAAATCCCTATGACTATAACCCTTCCACCTTTTTACCCTCCCTTCTGAACAGCAGAGCCTGCCATGGTGCCATGAACTTGGCTACTGCTGCCTTCTCCTGATGAGTGATCTTCCCCAACAGTATTCAAAATGGAATACCTGTATTGGAGGGAGATGACCATAGGGGACACATGCAGTGTCTTCCTGCTCTTTCTCTGCCTTTTGGTCACCCATTCCCTCTTTTCCTCACCAATCTTAATCTGCGGTGTGACCAATTCACTAAACATGCTATCCACGATCCCCTCATGTATGGTCCAAAGTGAGTCCATTTGCAGCTCCAGAGCTATCATGCAGTCTAACAAGTGCTGCAGCTGGACACACTTCTTGCACATGAAGGAGCCAGTGACATCAGCTGTGTCCCTGAGCTTCCACATTGAGCAAGAAGAGCATAACACGGGTCTGAGATCTCCTGCCAATTTTAATTAAGCCTAATCTAAGTTGAGACTAAAGTTACAAAAAAGGAAAGAAGTTCTTTTTTCACCAATCACACGATAAAATAAAAAAAAGAACATCCTTACCTCATCATCACACCACAGAATCTTTTTTTTGGTTAGAGAAGGGTGGGTGGGATATACGAAATGGGTCGTATCTCAGGTTCAGCCGTTGCCCAAATATATCAGCTTTTTAAAAGGCTTACTTACCTTCCCGGCAGCCCCTGGTCCTCGTTCTCTCTGTTCTCACTACAATTAAAATGGAGGCCACAGGCTCCCAAGGTAAGCTTTTTAAACAGCTTGCTTACCTTCCTGGCAGCCTCTTGGTCCTTGTTCTCTCAGCTCTCGCTGCAATTAAAATGGAGGCCGCTTACTTTAAGAGATAGATAGGGTCTTGACTTCAAGGGGATCATGAGTTACGGGTAGAAAGCAGGAGAATGTGGTTGAGAAATGTATCAGCCATAATTGAATGGCAGAACAGACTTTATGAGTTGAATGGCCTAATTTCTGTTCCTATGCCTTCTGGTCTTATAATATGGTTTATAACTGCTCTGTCCACTTGCCCTGCTCCCCTTAATAAGTTGTATACATATGCAGATAGGTCTCTTTGCTTCTGAACATCTTCAAAAATAGCATCTTTTATTTTACACTGTATCACCATATGCTTTGTACCAAAAGTTATCATCTTTCACTGCTCTGCACTGAACTTCATCTGTCACCTATCCACCCATTCCACCTATTTGTCAATATTCCTTTGGAGTTCAACACTGTCTTTCTCACAGTTTACAACATTTCTAAAATTTGTATCATCTGCAGTCCAATTAATATAAATTAGGAAAGGTAAGGGACCCAGTGTTGACCCCTGGGGTACATAAGCAATAAGACTATGTGTCAGCCATTCAGCCTCTCAAGCATGCAACACCATTCTATAAGATCATGGCTGATTTGTCTCAGGCCTTAACTCTTCTTTCCAGTCAGGTCTTCATAACCCTAAACTCCTTGATATTTCAAAAATGTGGTTATCTCCTCTTTAATTACTTTTAGTGTTCTAGCTTCCGTAAGTATCTGTGGTAGAGAATTCCAGACATTGACTATCTTCTGACATAAGAAAAATATTCCCCACTTAATTTTTAAATGAGCATTCCCCTATCTGTAATTATGTCCTTTAATTCAAGATTATCCCTCTAGTGTAAATATCTCCTCAACATCTATCCTATGTAGCCCCCTCAGAATCTTGTATGCTTCAGGAAGATCACCCTCATTCTTGAATAAAGATCTAACATGTTTAGTCATTCTTTCTTAAGTCAATCTCTTCATGCTAGGAATCAAGCTCAAAGAATCCTTTTTGATCTACAAAAATGCCCATTGTATCTAAGGATATTAAAGAAAGAATGAAAATTACAGAGGCACTGGTCAAAATTTTTCTGTCTTCCTTGGATTTGGGGTTGTGTCAGAGGTTGGATAATTGTTGGCATTATGCCCTTGTTCAAAATAGATTGTACTTTACAGTAGATTGCACCATGGCACAGAGGCTCAGCAGTGAGCACTGCAGCCTCACAGCACCAGGGTCACAGGTTTGGGTGACTGCTTGTGTGGAGTTTGCATGTTTTCCCTGTGTCTGTGTGGGTTTCTTCTGGATGCTCTGGTTTCCTCCCACAGTCCAAAGATGTGCAGGTCAGGTGAATTGGCCATGCTAATTTGCCCTTGGTGTTAGGTGCATTTGTCAGAGGGAAATGGGTGTGGGTGGGTTACTCTTCAGAGGGTTGATGTGGACTGGTTGGGCCTAAGGGTCTGTTTCCTTAATTTAATCTTTAAGCCCAGAAATTACAGATCAGTCAGTTACATTTTGGTAGTGGGGATGCCTTCAGGGGAAAAAAAAACTTGGGAAAGAATTAATTGTGATGTGGACAAATGTGAGTTAATTAGGAAGAACCAGCACAGATATTTTAAGGGAAATCATGTTTAACTAACTTTTGGGAGTTCTTCGAAGAGATAAGTGAGGATTGTTGAGGGAACAGTGTTGTGATCTACATAAACTTCCAAAAAAAACTTCATTCAGTGCCACACAACAGACTTAACAATTGTAGTAATGTAAACACAAGATTGGCTGAGAGATAGGAAACAGAAAGAAATGGTTGTCTGGTTATTTTTCAGGCTGGAGGAAGATTTGAAGTATGATTGGGAGAGCATGTTATGATGAGGATACATGGAATATGCAAGGGGATATAGATAGCTTGAGTGAGTGAGCAAAAATTGACAGATGTTAAGTTTAGGAAAGTGAGAGGTCATGCACTTTGGAGAATCAAAAATCAGACTATTATTTAAATGGACAGAGGCTCCAAAACTGTGTAGGGATCTGGGTGTACTTATGCATGAAACACGTAAAGTTAACATATCGATTCAGAAAGTAATTAAGAAGACAAACAAAGACAAAAGCCTTCATTGTTACAGAGTTAGAGTTCTAAAAATAGGAGAGTCTTATTAAAATACTGCATGGTGCAGTGAGGTCTCATCTGCAGTGTTGTCTTTGAAATTTCCTTTTAATAAGGCAGTCTCTTTTCATAATTCCATTCTACTTCTCTTAATTGCTTTCTCAACTCTATTTTGAATGTTTTGAATTTAGCTGCACTTTCCACCTATCATATCGTAAGCAGGTTGTTCTATCTTTACCTTATTTTCTAATTAATTTCTTACCCTAGGAACTCTGAATTGTTTGTGCTCCCTTTCCTTTTTAAGGGAATATGCCTTGAAAATCTCTTCTTAGAAAGTAGACCGTTGTTCTGCTATTTCTTTTCCTGCCAACCTCTGGATCTACTCTAACTGGCCCAGATTCATTGATTCATAGATTCATATAGGGTAGAAAAGGCCCTTCGACCTATTGAGTCTGCACCAACGTAAAGGTGAACTAATCTCAATTTCTTGCACATCTCATATCCTTGAATGTTATATTTTTAAAGATCTAAGGTTTTTGATCTTCACTACCTTCCCAGGCAGAGTAATCCAGGCCCACACACCCACTGAGTGAAAATTTTTTTTCTCAAATCCCCTCTGATTCTCCTGCCCCTTACCCTACCACTATGCCCACTCATGATTGTTCCCTTAACCAAGGGAAACAGTTGCTCTCTATTCACCCAGTCCATAGCCCTCATAAACCTATAGACCTCAATCATGTCCCTTCTTGGTCTTCCTTGCTCTAAACAGAACAATCTAAGCCTATCTAATCTCTCCTTATAGTTCAATTTCTCCATCTCAGGCAAAATCCTGTGTACCACCTCTAGGGCTATGACATCCTTCCTGCAGTGAAGTGACCACAACTACACACAGTACTCCAGCTGTGGCCTAAACAATGCTCTATACAATGCCAACATTACTTCCTTGCCATTACTGACAGAAGCAAATATCCCATGTATCTTCTCATCTATTCTATTCACATGCTCTGCCAATTTCATGGATCTGTGAATAATTATCCAAGATCCTTCTGTTCCTCTAATCTACCCAGTGTCCTGCTATTCATTAAATACTCCTTCATCTTGTTTTTTCTTCCAAAGTGCATCACTTCACATTTATCAGGGTTAAATATCATCTGCCACTTGTTTGCCCATCTGATCAATTCATTTATATTTTCCGGTAGCCTACAACCATCTTCTTCACTATTAAACATCCCACCAATCCTGGTGCCATCTGGAAATTTGTTTAACATGACTCCCGCCCCTCCACACACATTTTTATCTATATTATTTATGTATATAACAAATAATAAGGGTCCAAGTACTGATCATTGTAGTGAACTGCTGGTCACCAGCATCCACTCACTCGAATAGGCTTCTACTATTACTCTTTGTGCCCTATTGCTTAACCAGTTTCTGATTCATCGCCAAGTTTCCCTCAATTCCATGTGCAGTTGTTGATTCTGTTCGCCGAGCTGGGAATTTATGTTGCAGATGTTTCGTCCCCTGTCTAGGTGACATCCTCAGCGCTTGGGAGCCTCCTGTGAAGCGCTTCTGTGATTTTTCCTCCAGCATTTATAGTGATTTGTATCTGCCGCTTCCGGTTGTCAGCCGTCCGCAGCAGTGGCCGGTATATTGGGTTCAGGTCGATGTGCTTATTGATTGAATTGTGGATGAGTGCCACGCCTCTAGGAATTCCCTGGCTGTTCTCTGTTTGGCTTGTCCAATAATAGTAGTGTTGTCCCAGTCGAACTCATGTTGCTTGTCATCTGAGTGTGTGGCTACTAAGGATAGCTGGTCATGTCGTTTTGTGGCTAGTTGGTGCTCATGGATGCGGATCGTTAGCTGTCTTCCTGTTTGTCCTATGTAGTGTTTTGTGCAGTCCTTGCATGGGATTTTCTACATTACATTGGTTTTGCTCATGCTGGGTATCGGGTCCTTTGTCCTGGTGAGTTGTTGTCTGAGAGTGGCTGTTGGTTTGTGTGCTGTTATGAGTCCTAGTGGTTGCAGTAGTCTGGCTGTCAGTTCAGAAATGTTTTTGAGGACGGTAGTGTGGCTAATCCTTTGGGTTGTGGCATGTTCTCATTCTGTTGTCTTTCCCTTAGGCATCTGTGATGAAATTGCAGGGGTATCCGTTTTTGGTGAATACATTGTATAGGTGTTCTTCTTCCTCTTTTTGCAGTTTTGGTGTACTGCAATGTGTTGTGGCCCTTTTGAACAGTGTCTTGATGCAACTTCTTTTGTGTGTGTTGGGGTGGTTGCTTTCGTAGTTTAGGACTTGGTCTGTGTGTGTGGCTTTCCTGTATACCTTTGTGGTGAATTCTCTGTTCGGTGTTCTCTGTGCCATTACGTCTAGGAATGGGAGTTGGTTGTCCTTTTCTTCCGCTCCTGTGAATCGGATTCCTGTGAGTGTGGTGTTGATGATCCGGTGTGTGTTCTCTATTTCTGTGTTTTTAATGATTACAAAGGTATCATCTACATATCTGATCCAGAGTTTGGGTTGAATTTGCGGTAAGACTCTTTGTTCTAACCTTTGCAATGCTGCTTCTGCTATGAGTCCAGAGATGGGTGAGTCCATGGGTGTGCCGTTGATTTGTTCATATGTTTGGCTGTTGAGTGTGAAGTGTATTGTGAAGCGCCTCAAACGAGGCTCCCAAGCACTAAGGATGTCACCTAGACAGGGGACGAAACGTTTGCAACACAAATTCCCAGCTTGGCAAACAGAACCACAACAACGAGCACACGAGCTACAAATCTTCTCCCAAACTTTGAACACCTATGGGTGAGAGACACTAAGACAAGCCAGGAAATGGGAATCCTGGGCCAACCGCCTAAGCGCCACATACGAACAACTCCAGTTCCTGCACGAATGTCGAAAGAATCAAATCCTTCCACCATGTGTCAGATACAGACCACCAGTCAACAACCCACAAGCCAGGGACACAGCCAGACAGAACGGATTCAGGATGATCCAGGTAATGATTACAGATGCACACAACAGATTACACAAATACAGACAGGAAATTGTGCGCCAAAAATTGTTAATTTCAAAAATCACCAATCAGGAATGGACCCGGACCGTAGAACAGGCCATCACCACAGTACAGAACAGGACCACACACTGCAAAAAAACAGCACTAAAAGAAAAAATTGCCAAACTAACACACAACACAGAGGACACCACAACACACTCTGGGTTAGAAACTTCTCCCACAGACAGCTCACAGACACGGAAAGAACAATACTGGCCAAGGGACTCAACTACAACCACAGGGACGCCAAGACAGCAGACTTCCTAGCAGCACTAGAATGCACACAGAAACAATGGACTGACAGAAGAGATACAACAAACAGTGAGACAAAGTTCCGGATAACAAGGAAAAGACAAACACATAACCTTAACACCAAGGAGAGGAAAGCACTAAAAGCCATAAGAAACAATAAGAACATAATCATACTACCAGCAGACAAAGGCAGAATGACGGTCATCCTGGACAAAGCAGAGTACATCCAAAAAGCGCAACAACTACTTGCAGATACGAACACCTACCAAAAGAGGGGGTTTGACGCCACCCCACAGCTCACCAATAGGATAAACAACACACTGAGGAACCTACAAAAAATGGACAGATAACCAGGTTTGACCTACAGAGAATGAAACCTGAAAGCAACAACACCCCCAGATTCTATGGACTACCTGAAGTGCACAAATGAGACATCCCACTCAGACCCACAGAATCACTACCAGGGACACCATCACACAAACTGGCTAAAGAACTACAGCAGAAACTGAAACACCTAATCAGCGGATCCAGGCACTCTATACAGTCAACACAAGAATTCTTGGACATCATCAGAAATATACACATAGACAAGGAAGAAACTATGGTCTCATTCGATGTAACAGCTCTGTTCACCTCCATCGACAAAATCCTAGGCAGAGAAACAATAGCCAACCTGCTGGACACACAGAACAGACAACAAGACGTGGAACCTATCAATAAAGACGGCATACTCAAACTACTGGACCTGTGCCTCACAACACACTTCACATTCAACAACCAAATATATGAACAAATCAACGGCACACCCATGCGCTCACCCATCTCTGGACTCATAGCAGAAGTGGTAATGCAAAGGTTAGAACAAGCAGTCTTACCACAAATTCAACCCAAACTCTGGGCCAGATATGTAGATGATACCTTTGTAATCATTAAAAACACAGAAATAGAGAACACACACCGGATCATCAACGCCACACTCACAGGAATCCAATTCACAGGAGCGGAAGAAAAGGACAACCAACTCCCATTCCTAGACGTGATGGTACAGAGAACACCCAAATGGAGAATTCACCACAAAGGTATACAGGAAAGCCACACACACAGACAAGTCCTAAACTATGAAAGCAACCACCCCAACACACACAAAAGAAGTTGCATCAAGACACTGTTCAAAAGGGCCACAACACATTGCAGTACACCAAAACTGCAAAAAGAGGAAGAAGAACACCTATACAATGTATTCACCAAAAACAGATACCCCCGTAATTTCATCAATAGATGCCTAAGGGAAAGACAACAGAATGAGGACATGCCACAACCCAAAGGATTAGCCACATTATCATACATCAAAAACATTTCTGAACTGACAGCCAGACTACTGCAACCACTAGGACTCATAACAGCACACAAACCAACTGCCACGCTTAGACAACAACTCACCAGGACGAAGGACCCGATACCCAGCATGAGCAAAACCAACGTAGTGTACAAAATCCCATGCAAGGACTGCACAAAACACTACATAGGACAAACAGGAAAACAGCTAATGATCCGCATCCATGAACACCAACTAGCCAGAAAACAACATAACCAACTATCCTTAGTAGCCACACACTCAGATGACAAGCAACATGAATTCGACTGAGACAACACTACTATTATAGGACAAGCCAAACAGATAACAGCCAAGGAATTCCTAGAGGCGTGGCACTCATCCAAAGATTCAATCAATAAGCACATCGACCTGGACCCAATATACCAGCCACTGCAGCGGACAGCTGGAACTGACAACCGGAAGCGGCAGATACAAATCACTATAAATGCCGGAGGAAACATCACAGTGGCGCTTCACAGGAGGCTCCCAAGCACTGAGGATGTCACCTAGACAGGTGACAAAACGTCTGCAACACAAATTCCCAGCTTGATGAACAGAACCACAACAACGAGCACCCGAGCTACAAATCTTCTCCCAAACTTTGAACATGTGCAGTTCCATGACAGCAAGAGTAGCAGGGCTGAATATGGGCTCTTACCTGGGCAATCTGTTTTCTTTTTTTTTTGCTTCTACTCTTTATATTTCATTTCTTTGTTTTCTATTTTGCTCTTTTTATTTTTTACTGTGGTGGGTTGGTCAGCAGTGAGAAAGGCCCACAGGCGTATTGGCAGATGCAACTTCTGGCAAATGGAGATGGCAGTAGCAAAGACATCCTCCTGGCGTTTGGGGCTGATGGCAGTGACAGCAGCAGCAAAGCTCCTCCAGCAATCGATGGTGGCAGCACCAATAGAAGTGGACTTGTCAAGATGGTGATGCCGACAAGGCGATACCTACAGCAGAAGCAGGACTTTGACACAGTGGCGACCTGGCCTGGCAGCTGAGCCAGGGAACCCTGGCGTCAATGGACCCAGAGTGGGATTCCTGGTGTCATCGAGGCAGTAGCAGAACCAGGGACTTCTGGTTGTCATCGTGGTAGACCCGGAGTGGGGGAACTTCTGGTAGTTGGCAAGGCAACAGTAGCAGAGCTGGGGAGTACTGGTTGTAGAGCAAATATGGTTTAATGACGTCGGTGTGGTAGGTCCAGCGACAAAGAGATAACACTTAAAGTGTGGAGACTCCTACATTGGTGGGTCCAGTGGTGAGGTGGTGGAGGTCTCTCTTTCAGTTACTGGAGGCTAGGTACCAATGTGGATTGGTTAGGAAAAAGTGTTATTCTGAACTTTTTATTTCTTTATTTTCCTAAAGTATTCATATGATCTGTAATGCTAGACATGTTATTTCTTTATTTTTCCAGATTTTTTTCCCCTAAGAATTTGTTCTTAATAATCTGCACCTAAGATGGTGCCACAATATGGCAACTTATAAACTTTTCACTGTACTCATTTGAACACGTGACAATAAAGCTAATTCAACTCTGTGTTTTTAATAGTCTCCCATGTGGGACCTTCTCAAAAGGTTTGCTGAAATTCATATACACTACATCAACTCACTTCCTTCATCCATATACTTGATCACATTTTCAAAAAATTCTAAAAAATTTGCTAGGCATGATCTCCGTCTGACAAGCCATGCTAACTATCCCTAATTAACACATCTTTCCAAATGGGTATTAATTCACTCCTTCAGAATTTTCTCAATAGTTTGCCTATCACTGACATGAGACTCACCAGCCTTAAGTTCCTGGTTAATCCCTATCACCCTTCTTGAAAGGTGGAACCACATTAGCCATCCTCCCGTCCACTGTATCTCCTCCCTGGCGGAAATAAAAATTTGTGTCAGAACTCCTGCAGTTTCCTGCCTTGCCTCCCATGGCAGTTTGGGATATAATTCATCTGGGCTGGGAACTTGTCTGTTTTTAAGCCTGACAGAACTACCATACCTCCTCGTTTCCTATGTCAAACTGTGCAAGTTCCTCACATTCCTTTTTCCTGAATTCCATACTTACGTTCTGCTTTTCCAGAGTGAAGACTGAAGAGAAGCATTTATTTAACACCCTTCCAATATCCTGTAGCTTCACACACAGGTTGCCACCTTGGTCTCTTTCCTGGTTAACGTTTTCCCTTTAATGTACTTATAAAATATCTTAGGATTCTCCCTAATCCTGTTCGCAAGCCCTTTGTTATGCTCCCTTTTTGCTCTTCGAATTTGCCTTCTTAAGTTCCGTCCTGCATTTCTTATATATCTCTAGGACTGCAGCTGAATTGCACCCATTGGACTTGCTAAAGACCGTTCTCTTCTTCCTCATCCAGTCCTGAACTGTCCTCGACATTCAGGGGTCTCAACTTATTGCTACTAAATTTTCCTCTAAAAGGTACATGTTGGATCTGTAGTCTTCCCAGCTCCTTTGTGAATATCCCTCAAGAAGCCATTCCCAGTCAACTGTGGCTCAATCCAGTTTTCTTTAACTAAAATATGCCTTCCCCCAATTCAAAGTTATCTTTTGCAAGCCATCATTTCCTTGTCCAGAACAAATTTAACAGTATGTGCTGTGATCGCAATCACAAACATGGCCCCATATTGCCACATCACATTATGTCCAACTTTCTTCCCCAGAACCTGATACAGCACAGTGCCATCCATCACGTTGGGCCTTCTACATATTGATACAAAACAATTCTCTTGGATACTCTTCAAGAAATCTGCCTCCTTGCAACCCTTAACACTATGACTATTCCAATACAGTTAAAAATCACACAACACCAGGTTACAGTCCAACAGGTTTAATTGGAAGCATACTAGCTTTCGGAGCGACGCTCCTTCATCAGGTGATTGTCATCACCTGATGAAGGAGCATCGCTCCGAAAAGTAGTGCTTCCAATTAAACCTGTTGAACTATAACCTGGTGTTGTGTGATTTTTAACTTTATACACCCCAGTCCAACACCGGCATCTCCAAATCATATTCCAATATATGTTGAGAAAGTTGAAATACCCTGGTATAATTACCTAATTATTATTCTTACACACGTCTGTGAACTGTCTACATGTTTGCTCCTTTATTTTCCACTGACTCTTTGGAAGTTTCTAATACACTCCCAGGTTCATCTTGCCCCAATTAAGCTGGCCATTCTACAGTTAAACCTAAACCTTAAGATGCAATGATCACTCTCCTCTAAAGGTTCCTCCACTAACATTTGATCTACTTGGTCCACCTTGTTCTTAGCAACCCGGGTCTGGCAGAGGTTCCTTGCAGACTCAAATTGCTGTAGAAAATTCTCCAGACTCACAATTCAAGACTGCTTTCCTCTTCTCTTCCCTTAATGCTATCACTAATCACATCTATCTTTGGGAAATATGAAAAGAAATGCTCTAGAGAAAATGGCATTAATAACAGTGAAACGTTTTGGTTGATTATTGGAAAACTTCACACAAATCCCCAGAAGTTCTCTGATATGAGTTGCTGACATAAAAGAAAGGCATTGATGGTTACTATAATGGGATTGCCACCCAATCCTCTGAGCACAAGTCCTCCACCAGCAGACGACACAGCTAATGAATAATGTGGCAGGACTTATGCTTATAGTATATATTAATGACTTGGAGGAAGGAAGTGAATGCACTGGAGTCAAATTTGCAGATGACTCAAAGATAGGAAAGGCAGGTGGAGACATAAGATACAAACAGTTTACAGGGAGATAGGTTAAGTAAGTGGGCAAAAAGTTGGCAAACAGAGTGTAATGTGGGAAAATACGAAGTTATTCATTTTGGAAGAAAGAACAAAAGAACAGAATATTATTTAAATGGAGAAAAGCTCCAGAAAGGTGCAACACAACAGGATTTGGAAACACAGATAGTTTGAACATGGGCTCAGCAGGTATTCAGGAAGGCTACAGAAATGTTGGTCCTTATTTCAAGGGGCTACAGCATAAGAGTAGGGAAGTCTTACAGTAACTGTACAAGGTGCTTGTGGGACCACATCTGGAACACTGTAAGCAGTTTTGGTCCTCTTATTTAAGGAAAGATATCATTTGATTAGAGTCATTTCAGAGAAGATTCACTAGGATGATCTGTGCTATGGAAGGATTTTTTTTATGAGCAAAGACTAAACTGCTTGGGACTCTATTCACTGGACTTCAGAAAAATGAGAGGTGATCTCAGGATTCTTAAAGGATTCTTAAAGGGCTTGACTGAGTAAATGCTGGAAGGATATTTCCCCTCATAGAAGAGTCCAGGACCAGAGGGCATACGCTCAGAATAAAGGAATACCAATTTAAGATTGAAATGAGACGCAATGCTTTTTCTCTCAGAGGTTTGTGAATCTTTGAAACACTTTGCCACAAAGAGTCATTGTGGTGTAGAGTCCATGTGTATATTTAAGGCTGAGATAAATAGATTCTTGATCTGTAGGGGAATCAAGGGTTGCGAGGTAAGGGCAAGAAATTGGACGTGAGGAATGCTGGATCAGTCATTATCCTATTTAATAGCAGAGCAGGCTCAAATGGTTGAACATCCGACTTCTGATCTTATTTCTTATAGGAGATCCTTAATTGGTGCCTGCACTGTTTCTCAAATTGTTGAACAAAATGACAGTGAGGCTTGTAAATCCAGGGTCTTATCATTTGCCTAGATCTCATTGGTGAATCTTCACCTGCTGCTTCTATTCTTGGGAACCATGTAGCAGCCATTGGAGGTTGTTGATCTTGATGAGTTTGCTAACAATGCTCCAACTGTCTTCTTCTGCATTTCCTTTGCTGAACCTGCAATGAGCTACAATGACTCTAGTGTATTCACCATGCAATTCTCTGTGGACAAATAATCTGTTTGAAATGTCAGAATAATAAAACAAGTTTATTGAAGGAATCCCTAAGCTCTCACAACAATGAAGTATCACATTATTTCTCAGTGTGGCAACGGAGGCTTCCTCAGGAGATAAGACACACTTCAGTAAGGAGTTCTGAAAGTATCCAATTGTATGTGCACAATCAAAGCTTTCCTGTTACACTGGAACTAAAATTCTGCCAAAAGGCCACAATGAAATATACATTTGTCCCCACCTCCTCCAAAGAAAAATCTTTCACGTCACAACTCATGCCCTGTAATACTTCACCTGTGATACAGCATGTTTACTCTTTTGTGTTGCTGCCCTTTGGTCCCGATGACCTTTCAGTTTTAACCTTTTTGATTCAACTCCTGTGTATGACTATTAAAGTGCATATTTTACTCCCAGAACTCTTGATCTTCAAAATTCCAATGCCTTTGCTTGCTCTACTACACCTTCCCCACGTTCAGATTGGAGTTACTATGACCGATTCCAGTCCCATTTCTGGAGCTCCCATTCCCTTCCAGTCACTGTGAGGTGTTACCAGGCCTGCTATCACAGTGATCATTCCCTCAGAAGTCCATATCCAGACTTGAACTGCCCACTTTCCCAGAACTCCCTAAGCCACTTGATGAGGCCTCTGAGCATTACTGATGGAAACCCCATGATTGAATGTGTCTCCACACCTCTCCAAACTGACTGACCAGGGCCAACAGCTGGGACTATGTTTCAACAGCATCCCAATTGACCTACATGCAGTCCCCTACATGTGTCTTGCATAACTCACTGTTGCTTGTTTCCAGTCTTGGACTTTTGCAGGACCAATGCCCGATCGACATGCCCAACCTTGTCTCCAAACTGGATTAGTGTCCTGACTGTGGCAGTACCCTCTGACCAACTATAGACCCCCTTCATTCCACTAAGAACTTTTCATCTTTACTTTCACACACGCATAAGCTGCTGGGACATGCCACAGATCTGACAATGACATAGAACATTGTTGCACAATGACATGCTATTACTGGTAGATTGACAGTTCAGTGCTTCCTTCTACCATGAATTGCCTTGCCTCTCTATCTGTTTTAAATAGCAAGCTAAACTGAAGAGGCTGGCAGCCTGTATCTGACCTCTGAATACTTTATGTGCTAAGAAAGTAATGTAACCCATGCAGAGGCTGGCAGCCTATAAAGCAGTATGAAAATCATTGTGAGCTAAGAAAGAAATGTGACCAAGACAGAAGTTAGCATCTAAGAAAAAGTGAGGATTGCAGATGCTGGAGAGACAGAGTCGAAAAATGTGGCGCTGGTAAAGCATTGCAAGTCAGGCAGCATCTGAGGAGTAGGAGAGTCGATGTTTCAGGCATAAGCCTATTAGCAACTGCCAAATAAGTACTAAAGTGAATGAACTCTTAGAGTCATAAATTTTAGAATTGATATAACTATTAAAGCATTTTCTGCTTTTGATGAAATTGGCTGTCCCTACGTGCAAATCACAGGACAGAAGCAGGTCATTCATGGTGTAAACTCCAAAGTAAAGTGTTGAAGGTCTTCAACAGTGCACTGGTATTTGTATTAATCCGGAGCAGACCTGATAATGTAGTGAAGCTGGTGGTTTGCTGATGTGGAGTTATATGGATGAAGGGCTGGGGAGATGGTGGACATGGAGCATGCAAGGGCATTGTGTAGAAGGGACAATGGCTTAATGGCATTTTATGTGCTGCAAAATATTGGCTCTATTTTACTTTTTGTGAATTTACATTGTCTTGGGTGGAACAGAGAATTGGAAGTGAGGTGTAAATAATGCATGTTGTGATTTTAATAAATTTAAGTGCATGGAAGCAAGGAAGTCACCACTCTAAAATGAGATTCTAATTCTAGAAAGGAAAATATTAGGAGTTTTTCTTGATGCTAAGGACCTAATTTTATAATTCTCACCCTACTTACCATTACTTTACCATTACTTTTGCCACGCCAGGGAAGGGAAATTCTGCCCAGTGACAGAAATTAAAGGAAAGAGGTCTCTAAGACAATAATGTAAATCGGCCGACTCAGATAGGTTTTAAAACAGAACTACAGACCACATCATTCCAAGGATCAGATATTGGAAGAAAACTCAATAACCCACAAGTGTGTCATGCATGTAAAGAAACTGGAAAAAGAGGCACTGTTTAGAATAACAAAGAGCTTCACTTTGCATGTTAACAGTTGTGTACACAGTAGTTAGCCTGGGTAACTCACAGTGTAAATAATAGTGCATTATCAATTTTTTCTGTATTGAAGGGGTTGTTTGAATGGAAATGCAATACTGAACTAATGTCCTTCCTGGTTTCCATAGTCTCATGATTTATGTCATAAGATACACTTACTGCGGGTATGAATCTTACAATCAGTTCTACAAAAGACAGAGGACATGCAACATTTCATTCCTTGAACATGTATGAGCAGTGCCCATCCCATGGACAGTCTGTCTCTCATTCCTCTTTGCCATTTGCACTTTATGGTTTTCAGTCATAGATAGCCATTCTCCCCTTAGCCAATTAGGCTGTACCATGCTCTTCATTCACAATCTGTCTCCTCCACTTAGCCATTTGGGCTGCACCATAATCCACAGACACAACCTGCCTTCCTACCCTTCAATGTCTCAACTATACTTGGAAAGTTTATCATGTAAGGAATTGCAATGATGATTTAAAGCTGCATCACTATAAGGACCAAGTAGCAAGAACTGAAGCAAAAGGCTAAGAAGAATTGTACTTTGCCTTGTACATGCTTGGTATATGCAGTGAAGAGTTTCACAATTGGCCAGAAGTTAATTGGAAAAACTAACTTAATTTTAGTGTAGTTTTAACAGTATGTTGGGGTATATCAGTAAGCTTCTCGACGGACATGAGAACAGAGAAAGTAATTGCTTAAATTTATCTTAATATTGAGATTCTGACTTTCTGGCTCACACTAATAAACTTTACCTGCCCAACATTCTTCTCTCATTCTCCGGGAATGGAATATTCTGCCTTTATATTTTCCTGCCAATTGCATTTCCAAATGGATGAATTGGTATATTGTAACTCCACCCATAATAAGCCCATCAATACTTTTTACCATGGATTTAGTAGAAGAAAGCAGGTAAATTTTCATTTCATATTAATGTTATATATATTACTTTCTTTTATCAATGCATAGTTCACTATTTCATCACTTTGTCCATATAGTTTGGATCTTCAGGACTTTATTTGAACTTTATCAAATTAAATGCCCTGGTCAGCTAAATCAATAGTTTGTATTTTGTTTTTCATTTAAATTTGCCTTGTCAGGAACATGCAAAAGGAGGATAGAGAATGACTGCCACAATGGCTTCTTTGTTTAAGTCCAGATTAAAATGGGATTGGGGGACTATTGATGTAAAAGGACATTGATTTACGTACATTTGTGAGATTCCAACATTTAGGTCAAATCAATTGTCCGTTCTGATGCTTTTACTTTTCCTGTAAAGCATGGGTGACTTTTATTTTGTTGACAATGCTGTTGAGGTTTTACATACCACAAAATGTCGAGCTATCCTAATTATCCACTTGCAATCAGCGTTGTTAGGATATAATCCTGGGAAATTTGGAGAAGCAAAGGTACCAGCTCTATCTGACAGCATGTGTCCACAATCATCTGAAATAAGAAAAGAGTGCTTATGACACAATAGGCTTGAACTTTAATCCAGACTGGAAATCCAGTCCCTGGATAATTTTTGAGTATTATCCCCATTCCGCATCTATGTCATTTCATGCTATGCATAGAAGCTATGAGTGGGGGTGTGAATCTGACAGCATTGGCAAGGATGTGAAGTCAAAGTAACTGAATGTAAAACCTTAGACTGATTGTTAATAGGTGAGTGATAGGATTGTAGTGAGTTGATGCAAGGGGCATGAGGGTATAGAGTGTTAGGTTTGTTATGAGATTGGGTGGAAGGCAGGTTGGGGAGGATAGGTGTGTGCTGGGCTTCATGTGCTATGTAGCTGGGGGTATTAGGATGCCAAGTGGGTGAGGCTGTTCAGATACTAGCTGATTGGAGGTATAGTTGCCAGGTAGGTAGGGGACAGTTTGGCAGGTGGATTGGGGAAATTAAGGTGTCATGTAATTGGTTAGTAGCATGATAAATGGAGGAACTACAATTACCTGGTGTGTAGAGAGGTAAAAATCACTATCAGAAGTTAGCAAACACATGAAAACAAAAAGATTTGAATGGACGTATAGACTGATCCATATAAAAAAAATCAATTTTTAAAAGTTTATTTAAAAAATAGCTTTTTATTGTGCATGGAGGGGGGAGACATTGTTTGAAAATACAACAATTTACTCTCAGCATTGAGAAAGGCCTCACCTGAGTCCTCATGAAATTATCCCAGGTTTCTTGTCATATCAAGTGTCATTCACAGTCTTATGACATTCAGTTCTAGGTTTCATTAATGGACGTAGAAAATAAAACAGAAAATGCTAGAGAAACTCAGCAGGCCTTGCAGCATCCATGGAGAATCAGGGTTAACAATTTGAGTTCAATATGACTCTTCTTTGGAATCACACTTTGTGTTTTTATTCCCGATCTCCAACATCTGCAGTACTTTGCTTTTATCAAAAAGCAGGGAAGTTATGTTAAACATGCATCAAATAAACTGCACGTTAAACTGCACAATAACGTGTGTAGTTCTGGTGGTCATATTTTAAAATGATAATAAAGACATGGTGAGAATAAGGAGAAGATTTACAAGGATGGCAGAAACGCATGGGACTGAAAGGAAAGGAATAACAGTGGATCTTTTCTCTCTTGGAAAAAAGGAAAGTTGAAAGGTAAGTTAATAGAGGTCTTTAAAATTATAAAAGATTTTGATACAGCATCTGCAAGGAGAATATTTCCTTTCTGGGGAGGGACATCAAAATAAAATTGTCAGTAAGTAAGAAATTCAGAAGAAATTTCTTTACCCAGAAAGTGATAAAAATTTAGAACTTGCTACCATACGCAACAGTTGAAGTGAATAATGAGGAAGAAGAGAATGGATGGTAAAAAAAATGGGAGGAGAGTCAAATGGAGTGTGAACAGTTGAGAAGCTCTACTGTCTCAAGCATGATGACTAGAAGTTGGGAAAATATCAAGTTTTCCAGTGGGGTCGCAAAAAGGTCAAATGCCTTCACATTTTTTGGAACAGATATTATAAGTCATTAAAATATACACAGGCATTGAAGCAATTGCATCTTTGTGCATAGCAAGGTTTAACAGCTTTTAGTGATAAACTGCCCTTAAAAAGAATGAATTATATACCTTGCAGCATCATCTCTATTTATTAAATAATATACATTATTACATGATATTCAGCCTCAGACCTTCAGGTGAGCATCCTCCAAGACAGACTGCAGAACAATCAACAACACAGAGTGGCTGAGCAGAAACTGATAGCAAAATTCGGTACCCGTGGGAATGGCCCCAACCTTGGGTTCATGTCACACTACAGGTCACTGCACAATACACACACACAAGCTCGCTCTCGTATGCACACACATACATCCACTGCACTCATACCAACACACGCACCCTCTCACACATACCCCATCACACTCATACATACACTTAACTAAGCTCATAAACACACACACACACTTTATCACATGTACTCACACCTACATGCACACAATCACATGCACACTCAATCTGTCACTCCCATATGCATACACATATAAGCTTATGGGGTGAATTTGTTTTTGCAGAATTACCTTTTATTTTGCTCAAAAACTTCCTGAATCCTTGTAAAACTCTGTAAAACTATACAGAGGGTTTGTTGTCTGACATAGCATTGGGACACAGACAGACTTCACACCTACTGTTTAAAAAGCTGAGCTATCTTGAGAATGTAATTTAAAAGAAGTTCTGAGATTTACATATCAAAGAACAGAAACCAGAAAGATGCAAGTTTTAATCTAAGATTATTTACTGTATCACATCTCCACGACACTGGACTCCTGTGGCTACAAATTCTGTGAGCATGATCTTAACCTCCACAGCAACCCGATAAAAGAGCAGTGCTCCAAATGCTACTGCTTCCAAATAAACCTGTTGGACTGTAACCTGGTGTTGCATGATTTTTAACTTTGTCCATCCCAGTCCAACACCGGCATCTCTAAGTCATGATATATTATCGCAATCAAACATAGAAAATAACAATGATCACAAATTTGAGGTAGTGGCAAGACCAGTAGTATTTAGATTATGGAGTAAATCAATCTGCAACTTGCATCTTGCATATGTGGTGCTGGATTTTAAAATCAGAAAGTTCCTCTTAGTTATCTTGTTGTAGCATAACCTTTGTTACAGTGAGGCTTTGCTGAAAAATTTACTATGACAGCAGATTAAATTATAGCATCTTTTCACTGCATATCTACTGAATAGTCTGTAGGCTGAGTGTATACTAAGTGGGAATTATAGTGTTCATGCATGGCTCACATAAATTACAAACCTGGGTATACTTTAAGGGCAGCTTGTCTTCAATCAATCGGAAATGCATTCATGCTACAGGAACTACTGCCGCAATTTTTGGAAAGCTTTCGATGAAAGGTACATTACAACAAATGGAGCAGAAAACAGAAAATTTAATTAAGATGTTGCGATGGGGCCTTACAAATAAATGTCAGTGTCAAATTTCCAATATTGGGCCAGAAGGCTCTCACTGAGAACAGAATGGAAGCAGGAAGCCAGTGTAGTGATTGTAACAAAGTCAGCCAGCTGGACGTCAAAGAATATGCATTCCCCAAATGGGGTGGTTTATCTGGCCCAATCAGGAAGCCGAGGCTGACAGATAAAACAGGAGTGTCAGCGGTTCTGCTCACTCAGAGCTGGTTTTCAGGAAACTGGATTAGTGGAAATGGTCCAGCAGCCAAACCCAGAGCTTTCAAGGGAGGAAAGAAACAGCTATCATCTTTTAAGGTGCTAGCACGCTATGATCCCAAGTGAGATCAGGTATTGACATGCAATGGCTCCCCATATGGTATTAGGATAGTATTAGCTCAGAGGTGGCCCAATGGAGAGGAACATCCAATAACATATATATCTAGCACTTTGGCTAATGTAGAGCATAAATATCTCCACTTAGAGAAGGAAGTTTGGTGGTCATATTTGGAGTCAGGAAGTTCCACTGATACCCTTCCGGATATGCATTTGTAATAATAATGGACCACAAATCCCTACTACGTCTACTTAAAGAGGACAAGGCAGTGCTGCAGATAGCTTCAGGTTGAAATTAGCAGTGGGCTTTGATGTTATGTGCATATAAGTATTGGAACATTGTCTGGGAGGCCAAGTAGCAAATGTGGATGCATTGAGCCACCTCCCATTGGTAGATATACCACTCCTGGTACCACCACTGAAAGAATCCGTAATGGTTTTAAATTTTCTGGATGCATTTCCACTCACAGCTAACAATATCAAACTTTGGACACACAGAGATCCAGTTCTGGCGTCTTCAAAAATGAAATAACAAGAGTCCAGAGATAGTATGTTCCTGTTAGGGTGCAAGGCAAGGTTGGTAGATGTAGAGAATGCTGGATGAGGAGAGGAATTGAGGCTATGGTCTAGAAAAAGAAGGAAGCATAAGTCAACATAGCCTATGTGTGGAACCACAGGAGATGGGGGAGATAATAAACGAGCATTTTGCATCAGTATTTACTGTGGAGAAGGACATGGAAGATACAGAATATGGCGAAATAGATGGTAACATCTTGAAAAATGTCCATATTACAAAGAAGGAGATGTTGAATGTCTTAAAACACATAAAGGTTGATAAATACTCAGGACCTGATCAGGTGTACCCTAGAACTCTGTGGGAAGTTTGAGAAGTGATTGCTGGGTCCCTTGCTGAGATATTTGGATCATTGATAGCCACAGGTGAGGTGCCAGAAGTCTGGAGATTGGCTAATGTGGTGCCACTATTTAAGAAAGATGGTAATGAAAAGCCAGGGAACTATAGACCAGTGAGCCTGATATTGGTGGTGGGCAGGTTGTTGGAGAGAGTCCTGAGGGACAGGATTTATATGTATTAGATAGGAAAGGACTGATTAGGGATAGTCAACATGGCTTTGTGTGTCGGAAATCATGTCTCACTAGCTTGATTGGATTTTTTGAAGATGTCACAAAGAAGATTGATGAGGGCAGAGTGGTGGGCGTGATCTGTATAGACTTCAGTAAATGTTCGACAAAGTTCCTCATGGTAGGCTAATTAGCAAGGTGAGAATACATGATATATAGAGAAAACTAGCCATTTGATTAAAAATAAACTAGCTCAAAGGTAAAAGACAGAGAGTGGTGGTGGAGGGTTGCTTTTCAGACTGGAGTCCTGTGACTAGCGTCGTGCCACAGGATTAGTGCTGGATCCACTATTTTTTGTCATTTATATAAATGATTCAGGTGTGAACATAGGAGGTATAGTTAGTAAGTTTTTGCAGATGACACTAAAATTGGATGTGCAATGGACAGCGAAGAAGGTTACCTCAGAGTACAATGGAATCTTGATCAGATGGGCCAATGGTTGAGCAGTGGCAGATGGAGTTTAATTTGGATAAACGTTAGCGCGTGCATTTTGGAAAGGCAAAACTGAGCAGGACTTATACACTTAATGGTAAGGTCCTAGGAAGTTAGTGCTAAACAAAGAGACCTTGGAGTGCAGGTCCATAGTTCCTTGAAAGTGGAATCTCAGGTAGATACGATAATGAAGAAGGTGTTTAGTATGTTTCGTTTATTGGTCAGAGCACTGAGTTGGGAGGTTATGTTGCAGCTGTACAGGTTAGGCCACTTTTGGAATATTATGTGCAATTCTGGTCTTCCTCCTACCAGAAGGATATTATAAAACTTGAAACGGTTCAGAAAAGGTTTACAAAGATGTTGCCAGAATTGGAGGGTTTGAGCTATAGTAAGAGGCTGAATAGGCTGGGGTTGCTTTCCCTGGAATGTCGGAGGCTGAGGTGATCTTACAGGGGTTTATAAAATCATGAGGGGCATGGATAGGATGAATAGGCAAGGTCTCTTCTCTGGATTGGGGGACTCCAGAACTAGAGGGCATATGTTTTGGGGTGAGAGGGAAAAGAATTATATGGAACCCAAGGGGCAAATCTTTCATGCAGAGGGTGGTACATGTATGGAATGAGTTGCCAGTGGTGGAGGTGGTACAATTACAACGTTTAAGAAACATTTGAATGGGTATATGAATAGGAAGGGTTTAAAGGGAATATAGGCCAAGTGCTGGCAAATAGGATGAGATTAATTTGGGACATCTGTTCATCATGGATAAGTTGAACTGAAGGGTCTGTTTCTGTGCTGTACATCTCTATGACTCTAATTGAAACAGTTGGTAGTGATTGTACAAACCAAAGGGACATCACAACCTGAACAGAAACATTTTTGGACCTGGAGTCCACAGGAGAGGATAGCATATTATTATGGGGAGCAAGAGTTGTTGTTATTTAGATGGTGCTTTCTCTAAGACATAGAGGAGGTGATGGGTAACAGTGATTATCTCTTGAGAGTTGAGGGCCATTAGCTCTGGAGGATAGCAGCTAGTTCATCTGGCAGCTGGCAGTTAGCTCTGGGACCTTTGTTCAAATACCCTCTTCTTTTTATACCTGGAATGACATATTGATATTTCTTGCAGTAGGATTGGTCCTATGTTGTCAAAACAATCAGATTTAAATTTAATAGCTATCTAATTTCACGCTTCAAATTGATTGACTATATTCAAAACCCTGTTGTCTTGGTTAAAAACTGTTGCTCAACCTGCCAGACACTGGCTGAACTCAACCAGGATCATCTGGGGGTTTTCCAAAATGAACATATTAATACGAAGCTATGTCTGGTGGTTAGGATTGGATGCAGACATAGCTGTGTTGGTGGACAGTGCCTATAGTGCTAACAAAAACAAAAAGTACCACCAGCAGCATCCCACGTTTTTGGGAATGGCCGAGTAAACCCTGGACTTGGTTACACGTCGACTATACAAGTCTTTTCATGGGCTCAATGTTCTTAGTCACTGTGGACACTGTTGTGAAGTTGGGTAGAGTAATTGTAGATTGGCAGGCAGTGTTAGAATTTGGTATATGTAAAATTTGGAAAGCATTGTGTGGTCCCTTTAAAAGATTTTTCCATGCTTAGAGATTTAAAATGGATGTCTATGAGCAGCAGCTTGAAAGTTTACAAGTACATAGAGCACATCTGAATTGAAACATTTGTATCGAAAGGCCATACAATTAGCAGGCTGAGCAACAGTTTTTAACCAAGACAACAGGGTTTTGAATATAGTCAATCAATTTGAACCAGGTACTTAGATATCTATTAAATTTAAATCTTATTGTTTTGACAATATAGGACC